>NW_027274657.1:0-88353 GCF_030028105.1 Mobula birostris | reverse complement strand
GCAATACACCACTACTCATCAGTCTACCGTCCTCCCTCTGTGCAATACACCACTACTCATCAGTCTACCGCCCTCCCCTCTGTGCAACACACCACTAATCATCAGTCTACCGTCCTTCCCTCTGTGCAATACACCACTACTCATCAGTCTACCGTCCTCCCCCTCTGTGCAATACACCACTACTCATCAGTCTACTGTCCTCCCCTACGTGCAATACACCACTACTCATCAGTCTACCGTCCTCCCCTACGTGCAATACACCACTACTCATCAGTCTACCGCCCTCCCCTCTGTGCAAAACACCACTACTCATCAGTCTACCGTCCTCCCCTCTGTGCAATACACCACTACTCATCAGTCTACCGTCCTCCCCTCTGTGCAATACACCACTACTCATCAGTCTACCGTCCTCCCCTCTGTGCAATACACCACTACTGATCAGTCTACCGTCCTCCCCTCTGCGCAATACACCACTACTCATCAGTCTCCCATCCAACCCTCTGTGCAATACACCACTACTCATCAGTCTACCGTCCTCCCCCTCTGTGCAATACACCCACTACTCACAGTCTACCTTCCTCCCCTCTGTGCAACACACCACTACTCATCAGTCTACCGTCCTCCCCTCTGTGCAATACACCACTACTCATCAGTCTACCGTCCTCCCCTCTGTGCAATACACCACTACTCATCAGTCTACCGTCCTCCCCTCTGTGCAATACACCACTACTCATCAGTCTACCGTCCTCCCCTCTGTGCAATACACCACTACTCATCAGTCTACCGTCCTCCCCTCTGTGCAATACACCACTACTCATCAGTCTACCGCCCTCCCCTCTGTGCAATACACCACTACTCATCAGTCTACCGTCCTCCCCTCTGTGCAACACACCACTACTCATCAGTCTACCGTCCTCCCCTCTGTGGAATACACCACTACTCATCAGTCAACCGTCCTCCCCTCTGTGGCATACACCACTACTCATCAGTCTCCCATCCTCCCCTCTGTGCAATACACCACTACTCATCAGTCTACCGTCCTCCCCTCTGTGCAATACACCACTACTCATCAGTCTCCCATCCTCCCCTCTGTGCAATACACCACTACTCATCAGTCTACCGTCCTCCCCTCTGTGCAACACACCACTACTCATCAGTCTACCGCCCTCCCCTCTGTGTAATACACCACTACTCATCAGTCTACCGTCCTCCCCTCTGTGCAATACACCACTACTCATCAGTCTACCGCCCTCCCCTCTGTGCAATACACCACTACTCATCAGTCTACCGTCCTCCCCTCTGTGCAATACACCACTACTCATCAGTCTACCGTCCTCCCCTCTGTGCAATACACCACTACTCATCAGTCTACCGTCCTCCCCTCTGTGCAACACACCACTACTCATCAGTCTACCGTCCTCCCCTCTGTGCAATACACCACTACCCATCAGTCTACCGTCCTCCCCTCTGTGCAACACACCACTACTCATCAGTCTACCGTCCTCCCCCTACGTGCAATACACCACTACTGATCAGTCTACCGTCCTCCCCTCTGTGCAATACACCACTACTCATCAGTCTACCGTCCTCCCCTCTGTGCAATACACCACTACTCATCAGTCTACCGTCCTCCCCCTCTGTGCAATACACCACTACTCATCAGTCTACCGTCCTCCCCTCTGTGCAATACACCACTACTCATCAGTCTACCGTCCTCCCCTCTGTGCAATACACCACTACTCATCAGTCTACCGTCCTCCCCTCTGTGCAACACACCACTACTCATCAGTCTACCGTCCTCCCCTCTGTGCAATACACCACTACTCATCAGTATACCGTCCTCCCCTCTGTGCAATACACCACTACTCATCAGTCTCCCATCCTCCCCTCTGTGCAATACACCACTACTCATCAGTCTACCGTTGTCCCCTCTGTGCAATACACCACTACTCATCAGTCTACCGTCCTCCCCTACGTGCAATACACCACTACTCATCAGTCTACCGTCCTCCCCTCTGTGCAATACACCACTACTCATCAGTCTACCGTCCTCCCCTCTGTGCAGCACACCACTACACATCAGTCTACCGTCCTCCCCTGTGTGCAATACACCACTACTCATCAGTCTACCACCCTCCCCTCTGTGCAATACACCACTACTCATCTGTCTACCGTCCTCCCCGACGTGCAATACACCACTACTCATCAGTCTACCATCCTCCCCTACGTGCAATACACCACTACTCATCAGTCTCCCATCCTCCCCTCTGTGCAATACACCACTACTCATCAGTCTACCGTTCTCCCCTCTGTGCAATACACCACTACTCATCAGTCTACCGTCCTCCCCTCTGTGCAATACACCACTACTCATCAGTCTACCGTCCTCCCCTCTGTGCAACACACCACTACTCATCAGTCTACCGTCCTCCCCTCTCTGCAATACACCACTACTCATCAGTATACCGTCCTCCCCCTCTGTGCAATACACCACTACTCATCAGTCTCCCATCCTCCCCTCTGTGCAATACACCACTACTCATCCGTCTACCGTTGTCCCCTCTGTGCAATACACCAATACTCATCAGTCTCCCGTCCTCCCCTACGTGCAATACACCACTACTCATCAGTCTACCGTCCTCCCCTCTGTGCAATACACCACTACTCATCAGTCTACCGTCCTCCCCTCTGTGCAGCACACCACTACTCATCAGTCTACCGTCCTCCCCTCTGTGCAATACACCACTACTCATCAGTCTACCACCCTCCCCTCTGTGCAATACACCACTACTCATCTGTCTACCGTCCTCCCCTACGTGCAATACACCACTACTCATCAGTCTACCGTCCTCCCCTACGTGCAATACACCACTACTCATCAGTCTCCCATCCTCCCCTCTGTGCAATACACCACTACTCATCAGTCTACCGTCCTCCCCACTGTGCAATACTCCACTACTCATCAGTCTTCCGTCCTCCCCTACGTGCAATACACCTGTACTCATCAGTCTACCGTCCTCCCCTCTGTGCAATACACCACTACTGATCAGTCTACCGTCCTCCCCTCTGTGCAATACACCACTACTCATCAGTCTACTGTCCTCCCCTCTGTGCAATACACCACTACTCATCAGTCTACCGTCCTCCCCTACGTGCAATACACCAGTACTCATCAGTCTACCGTCCTCTCCTCTGTGCAACACACCACTACTCATCAGTCTCCCATCCTCCCCTCTGTGCAATACACCACTACTCATCAGTCTACCGTCCTCCCCTCTGTGCAACACACCACTACTCATCAGTCTACCGTCCTCCCCCTACGTGCAATACACCACTACTCATCAGTCTACCGTCCTCCCCTCTGTGCAACACACCACTACTCATCAGTCTACCGTCCTCCCCTACGTGCAATACACCACTACTCATCAGTCTACCGTCCCTCCCCTCTGTGCAACACACCACTACTCATCTCAGTCTACCGTCCTCCCCTCTGTGCAATACACCACTACTCATCAGTCTACCGTCCTCCCCTCTGTGCAATACACCACTACTCATCAGTCTGCCGTCCTCCCCAACGTGCAATACACCACTACTCATCAGTCTACCGTCCTCCCCTCTGTGCAACACACCACTACTCATCAGTCTACCGTCCTCCCCTCTGTGCAACACACCACTACTCATCAGACTACCGTCCTCCCCTCTGTGCAATACACCACTACTCATCAGTCTATCGTCCTCCCCTCTGTGCAATACACCACTACTCATCAGTCTCCCCATCCTCCCCTCTGTGCAATACACCACTACTCATCAGTCTACCGGTCCTCCCCACTGTGCAATACACCACTACTCATCAGTCTACCGTCCTCCCCTCTGTGCAATACACCACTACTCATCAGTCTCCCATCCTCCCTTCTGTGCAATACACCACTACTCATCAGTCTACCGTCCTCCCCTCTGTGCAATACACCACTACTCATCAGTCTACCGTCCTCCCCTCTGTGCAATACATCACTACTCATCAGTCTACCGTCCTCCCCTCTGTGCAACACACCACTACTCATCAGTCTACCGTCCTCCCCTCTGTGAAACACACCACAACTCATCAGTCGACCACTCTCCCCTCTGTGCAATACACCACTACTCATCAGTCTACCGTCCTCCCCCTCTGTGCAATACACCACTACTCATCAGTCTACCACCCTCCCCTCTGTGCAATACACCACTACTCATCAGTCTCCCGTCCTCCCCTCTGTGCAATACACCACTACTCATCAGTCAACCGTCCTCCACTCTGTGCAATACACCACTACTCATCAGTCTACCGTCCTCCCCTCTGTACAATACACCATTACTCATCAGTCTACCGTCCTCCCCTCTATGCAACACACCGCTACTCATCAGTCTACCGTCCTCCCCTCTGTGCAATACACCACTACTCATCAGTCTACCGTCCTCCCCTCTGTGCAATACACCACTACTCATCAGTCTCCTATCCTCCCCTCTGTGCAATACACCACTACTCATCAGTCCTACCGTCCTCCCCTCTGTGCAATACACCACTACTCATCAGTCTCCCATCCTCCCCTCTGTGCAATACACCACTACTCATCAGTCTACCGTCCTCCCCTCTGTGCAATACACCACTACTCATCAGTCTACCGCCCTCCCCTCTGTGCAATACACCACTACTCATCAGTCTACCGTCCTCCCCTCTGTGCAATACACCACTGCTCATCAGTCTACCGTCCTCCCCTCTGTGCAATACACCACTACTCATCAGTCTACCGTCCTCCCCTCTGTGCAATACACCACTACTCATCAGTCTACCGTCCTCCCCTCTGTGCAATACACCACTACTCATCAGTCTCCCATCCTCCCCTCTGTGCAATACACCACTACTCATCAGTCTACCGTCCTCCCCTACGTGCAATACACCACTACTCATCAGTCTACCGTCCTCTCCTCTGTGCAATACACCACTACTCATCAGTCTACCGTCCTCCCCTCTGTGCAATACACCACTACTCATCAGTCTACCGTCCTCCCCTCTGTGCAATACACCACTACTCATCAGTCTCCCATCCTCCCCTCTGTGCAATACACCACTACTCATCAGTCTACCGTCCTCCCCTCTGTGCAACACACCACTACTCATCAGTCTCCCATCCTCCCCTCTGTGCAATACACCACTACTCATCAGTCTACCGTCCTCCCCTACGTGCAATACACCATTACTCATCAGTCTACCGTCCTCCCCTCTGTGCAACACACCACTACTCATCAGTCTACCATCCTCCCCTCTGTGCAATACACCACTACTCATCAGTCTCCCATCCTCCCCTCTGTGCAATACACCACTACTCATCAGTCTACCGTCCTCCCCTCTGTGCAACACACCAGTACTCATCAGTCTACCGTCCTCTCCTCTGTGCAATACACCACTACTCATCAGTCTACCGTCCTCCCCTCTGTGCAACACACCAGTACTCATCAGTCTACCGTCCTCCCCTCTGTGCAACACACCACTACTCATCAGTCTCCCGTCCTCCCCTCTGTGCAACACACCACTACTCATCAGTCTACCGTCCTCCCCTCTGTGCAACACACCACTACTCATCAGTCTACCGTCCTCCCCTACGTGCAACACACCACTACTCATCAGTCTACCGTCCTCCCCTCTGTGCAATACACCACTACTCATCAGTCTACCGTCCTCCCCTACGTGCAATACACCACTACTCATCAGTCTACCGTCCTCCCCTCTGTGCAATACACCACTACTCATCAGTCTACCGTCCTCCCCTCTGTGCAATACACCACTACTCATCAGTCTACCGTCCTCCCCTCTGTGCAATACACCACTACTCAACAGTCTACCGTCCTCCCCTACGTGCAATACACCACTACTCATCAGTCTACCGTCCTCCCCTCTGTGCAATACACAACTACTCATCAGTCTACCATCCTTCCCTCTGTGCAAAACACCACTACTCATCAGTCTACCGTCCTCCCCTCTGTGCAATACACCACTACTCATCAGTCTACCCGCCCTCCCCCTCTGTGTAATACACCACTACTCATCAGTCTACCTTCCTGCCCTCTGTGCAATACACCACTACTCATCAGTATCCCATCCTCCCCTCTGTGCAATACACCACTACTCATCAGTCCACCCGTCCTCTCCTCTGTGCAATACACCACTACTCATCAGTCTACCGTCCTCCCCTCTGTGCAATACACCACTACTCATCAGTCTCCCATCCTCCCCTCTGTGCAATACACCACTACTCATCAGTGTACCGTCCTCCCCTACGTGCAATACACCACTACTCATCAGTCTACCGTCCTCCCCTCTGTGCAATACACCACTACTCATCAGTCTACCGTCCTTCCCTCTGTGCTATACACCACTACTCATCAGTCTACCGTCCTCCCCTACGTGCAACACTCCACTACTCATCAGTCTACCTTCCTCCCCTCTGTGCAATACACCACTACTCATCAGTCTACCGTCCTCCCCTACGTGCAACACTCCACTACTCATCAGTCTACCGTCCTCCCCTCTGTGCAACACACCACTACTCATCAGTCTACCGTCCTCCCCTACGTGCAATACACCACTACTCATCAGTCTACCGTCCTCCCCTCTGTGCAACACTCCTCTACTCATCAGTCTACCGTCCTCCCCTACGTGCAATACACCACTACTCATCAGTCTACCGCCCTCCCCTCTGTGCAATACACCACTACTCATCAGTCTACCGCCCTCCCCTCTGTGCAATAAACCACTACTCAACAATCTACCACCCTCCCCTCTGTGCAACACACCACTACTCATCAGTCTACCATCCTCCCCTCTGTGCAATACACCACTACTCATCAGTCTAACCGTCCTCCCCTCTGTGCAGCACACCACTACTCATCAGTCTACCACCCTCCCCTCTGTGCAACACACCACTACTCATCAGTCTACCGTCCTCCCCTCTGTGCAATACACCACTACTCATCAGTCTACCGTCCTCCCCTCTGTGCAATACACCACTACTCATCAGTCTACCGTCCTCCCCTCTGTGCAATACACCACTGCTCATCAGTCTACCGTCCTCCCCTCTGTGCAATACACCACTACTCATCAGTCTACCGTACTCCCCTCTGTGCAACACACCACAACTCATCAGTCTACCGTCCTCCCCTCTGTGCAATACACCACTACTCATCAGTCTCCCGTCCTCCCCTCTGTGCAATACACCACTACTCATCAGTCTACCGTCCTCCCCTCTGTGCAACACACCACTACTCATCAGTCTACCGTCCTCCCCTCTGTGCAATACACCACTACTCATCAGTCTACCGTCCTCCCCTCTGTGCTATACACCACTACTCATCAGTCTACCGTCCTCCCCTACGTGCAACACTCCACTACTCATCAGTCTACCTTCCTCCCCTCTGTGCAATACACCACTACTCATCAGTCTACCGTCCTCCCCTACGTGCAACACTCCACTACTCATCAGTCTACCGTCCTCCCCTCTGTGCAACACACCACTACTCATCAGTCTACCGTCCTCCCCTACGTGCAATACACCACTACTCATCAGTCTACCGTCCTCCCCTCTGTGCAACACTCCTCTACTCATCAGTCTACCGTCCTCCCCTACGTGCAATACACCACTACTCATCAGTCTACCGCCCTCCCCTCTGTGCAATACACCACTACTCATCAGTCTACCGCCCTCCCCTCTGTGCAATAAACCACTACTCAACAATCTACCACCCTCCCCTCTGTGCAACACACCACTACTCATCAGTCTACCATCCTCCCCTCTGTGCAATACACCACTACTCATCAGTCTTACCGTCCTCCCCTCTGTGCAGCACACCACTACTCATCAGTCTACCACCCTCCCCTCTGTGCAACACACCACTACTCATCAGTCTACCGTCCTCCCCTCTGTGCAATACACCACTACTCATCAGTCTACCGTCCTCCCCTCTGTGCAATACACCACTACTCATCAGTCTAACCGTCCTCCCCTCTGTGCAGCACACCACTACTCATCAGTCTACCACCCTCCCCTCTGTGCAACACACCACTACTCATCAGTCTACCGTCCTCCCCTCTGTGCAATACACCACTACTCATCAGTCTACCGTCCTCCCCTCTGTGCAATACACCACTACTCATCAGTCTACCGTCCTCCCCTCTGTGCAACACACCACTACTCATCAGTCTACCGTCCTCCCCTACGTGCAATACACCACTACTCATCAGTCTACCGTCCTCCGCTCTGTGCAATACACCACTACTCATCAGTCTACCGTCCTCCCCTCTGTGCAATACACCACTACTCATCAGTCTACCGTCCTCCCCTCTGTGCAATACACCACTACTCATCAGTCTACCGTCCTCCCCTCTGTGCAATACACCACTACTCATCAGTCTACCGTCCTCCCCTCTGTGCAATACACCACTACTCATCAGTCTACCGTCCTCCCCTACGTGCAACACTCCACTACTCATCAGTCTACCGTCCTCCCCTCTGTGCAATACACCACTACTCATCAGTCTACCGTCCTCCCCTCTGTGCAGTACACCACTACTCATCAGTCTACCGTCCTCCCCTCTGTGCAACACACCACTACTCATCAGTCTACCGTCCTCCCCTACGTGCAATACACCACTACTCATCAGTCTACCGTCCTCCTCTACGTGCAATACACCACTACTCATCAGTCTACCGTCCTCCCCTCTGTGCAATACACCACTACTCATCAGTCTACCGTCCTCCCCTCTGTGCAACACACCACTACTCATCAGTCTACCGTCCTCCCCTGTGTGCAACACACCACTACTCATCAGTCTACCGGTCCTCCCCTACGTGCAATACACCACTACTCATCAGTCTACCGTCCTCCCCTCTGTGCAATACACCACTACTCATCAGTCTACCGTCCTCCCCTCTGTGCAATACACCACTACTCATCAGTCTACCGTCCTCCCCTCTGTGCAACACACCACTACTCATCAGTCTACCGTCCTCCCCTCTGTGCAATACACCTCTACTCATCAGTCTATCGTCCTGCCCTCTGTGCAATACACCACTACTCATCAGTCTACCGTCCTCCCATCTGTGCAATACACCACTACTCATCAGTCTACCGTCCTCCCCTCTGTGCAATACACCACTACTCATCAGTCTACCGTCCTCCCCTCTGTGCAATACACCACTACTCATCAGACTACCGTCCTCCCCTTCTGTGCAATACACCACTACTCATCAGTCTACCGCCCTCCCCTCTCTGCAATACACCACTACTCATCAGTCTACCGTCCTCCCCTCTGTGCAATACACCACTACTCATCAGTCTACCGTCCTCCCCTCTGTGCAATACACCACTACTCATCAGTCTACCGCCCTCCCCTCTGTGCAACACACCACTACTCATCAGTCTACCGTCCTCCCCTCTGTGCTATACACCACTACTCATCAGTCTACCGTCCTCCCCTACGTGCAACACTCCACTACTCATCAGTCTACCTTCCTCCCCTCTGTGCAATACACCACTACTCATCAGTCTACCGTCCTCCCCTACGTGCAACACTCCACTACTCATCAGTCTACCGTCCTCCCCTCTGTGCAACACACCACTACTCATCAGTCTACCGTCCTCCCCTACGTGCAATACACCACTACTCATCAGTCTACCGTCCTCCCCTCTGTGCAACACTCCTCTACTCATCAGTCTACCGTCCTCCCCTACGTGCAATACACCACTACTCATCAGTCTACCGCCCTCACCCCTCTGTGCAATACACCACTACTCATCAGTCTACCGCCCTCCCCTCTGTGCAATAAACCACTACTCAACAATCTACCACCCTCCCCTCTGTGCAACACACCACTACTCATCAGTCTACCATCCTCCCCTCTGTGCAATACACCACTACTCATCAGTCTACCGCCCCTCCCCTCTGTGCAATAAACCACTACTCAACAATCTACCACCCTCCCCTCTGTGCAACACACCACTACTCATCAGTCTACCATCCTCCCCTCTGTGCCAATACACCACTACTCATCAGTCTACCGTCCTCCCCTCTGTGCAGCACACCACTACTCATCAGTCTACCACCCTCCCCTCTGTGCAACACACCACTACTCATCAGTCTACCGTCCTCCCCTCTGTGCAATACACCACTACTCATCAGTCTACCGTCCTCCCCCTCTGTGCAATACACCAGCTACTCATCAGTCTACCGTCCTCCCCTCTGTGCAATACACCACTGCTCATCAGTCTACCGTCCTCCCCTCTGTGCAATACACCACTACTCATCAGTCTACCGTACTCCCCTCTGTGCAACACACCACAACTCATCAGTCTACCGTCCTCCCCTCTGTGCAATACACCACTACTCATCAGTCTCCCGTCCTCCCCTCTGTGCAATACACCACTACTCATCAGTCTACCGTCCCTCCCCTCTGTGCAACACACCACTACTCATCAGTCTACCGTCCTCCCCTCTGTGCAATACACCACTACTCATCAGTCTACCGTCTCCCCTCTGTGCTATACACCACTACTCATCAGTCTACCGTCCTCCCCTACGTGCAACACTCCACTACTCATCAGTCTACCTTCCTCCCCTCTGTGCAATACACCACTACTCATCAGTCTACCGTCCTCCCCTACGTGCAACACTCCACTACTCATCAGTCTACCGTCCTCCCCTCTGTGCAACACACCACTACTCATCAGTTTACCGTCCTCCCCTACGTGCAATACACCACTACTCATCAGTCTACCGTCCTCCCCTCTGTGCAACACTCCTCTACTCATCAGTCTACCGTCCTCCCCTACGTGCAATACACCACTACTCATCAGTCTACCGCCCTCCCCTCTGTGCAATACACCACTACTCATCAGTCTACCCGCCCTCCCCTCTGTGCAATAAACCACTACTCAACAATCTACCACCCTCCCCTCTGTGCAAAACACCACTACTCATCAGTCTACCATCCTCCCCTCTGTGCAATACACCACTACTCATCAGTCTACCGTCCTCCCCTCTGTGCAGCACACCACTACTCATCAGTCTACCACCCTCCCCTCTGTGCAACACACCACTACTCATCAGTCTACCGTCCTCCCCTCTGTGCAATACACCACTACTCATCAGTCTACCGTCCTCCCCTCTGTGCAATACACCACTACTCATCAGTCTACCGTCCTCCCCTCTGTGCAATACACCACTGCTCATCAGTCTACCGTCCTCCCCTCTGTGCAATACACCACTACTCATCAGTCTATCGTCCTCCCCTCTGTGCAATACACCACTACTCATCAGTCTACCGTCCTCCCCTCTGTGCAATACACCACTACTCATCAGTCTACCGTCCTCCCCTCTGTGCAACACACCACTACTCATCAGTCTACCGTCCTCCCCCTACGTGCAATACACCACTACTCATCAGTCTACCGTCCTCCGCTCTGTGCAATACACACTACTCATCAGTCTACCGTCCTCCCCTCTGTGCAATACACCACTACTCATCAGTCTAACCGTCCTCCCCTCTGTGCAATACACCACTACTCATCAGTCTACCGTCCTCCCCTCTGTGCAATACACCACTACTCATCAGTCTACCGTCCTCCCCTCTGTGCAATACACCACTACTCACAGTCTACCGTCCTCCCCTACGTGCAACACTCCACTACTCATCAGTCTACCGTCCTCCCCTCTGTGCAATACACCACTACTCATCAGTCTACCGTCCTCCCCTCTGTGCAATACACCACTACTCATCAGTCTACCGTCCTCCCCTCTGTGCAATACACCACTACTCATCAGTCTACCGTCCTCCCCTCTGTGCAATACACCACTACTCATCAGTCTACCGTCCTCCCCTCTGTGCAATACACCACTACTCATCAGTCTACCGTCCTCCCCCCTCTGTGCAACACACCACTACTCATCAGTCTACCGTCCTCCCCTCTGTGCAATACACCACTACTCATCAGTATACCGTCCTCCCCTCTGTGCAATACACCACTACTCATCAGTCTCCCATCCTCCCCTCTGTGCAATACACCACTACTCATCAGTCTACCGTTGTCCCCCTCTGTGCAATACACCACTACTCATCAGTCTACCGTCCTCCCCCTACGTGCAATACACCACTACTCATCAGTCTACCGTCCTCCCCTCTGTGCAATACACACTACTCATCAGTCTACCGTCCTCCCCTCTGTGCAGCACACCACTACACATCAGTCTACCGTCCTCCCCTCTGTGCAATACACCACTACTCATCAGTCTACCACCCTCCCCTCTGTGCAATACACCACTACTCATCTGTCTACCGTCCTCCCCGACGTGCAATACACCACTACTCATCAGTCTACCATCCTCCCCTACGTGCAATACACCACTACTCATCAGTCTCCCATCCTCCCCTCTGTGCAATACACCACTACTCATCAGTCTACCGTCCTCCCCCTCTGTGCAATACACCACTACTCATCAGTCTACCGTCCTCCCCTCTGTGCAATACACCACTACTCATCAGTCTACCGTCCTCCCCTCTGTGCAACACACCACTACTCATCAGTCTACCGTCCTCCCCTCTCTGCAATACACCACTACTCATCAGTATACCGTCCTCCCCTCTGTGCAATACACCACTACTCATCAGTCTCCCATCCTCCCCTCTGTGCAATACACCACTACTCATCCGTCTACCGTTGTCCCCTCTGTGCAATACACCAATACTCATCAGTCT
Organism: Mobula birostris; assembly: GCF_030028105.1. NCBI lineage: Eukaryota > Metazoa > Chordata > Chondrichthyes > Myliobatiformes > Myliobatidae > Mobula > Mobula birostris. The sequence goes on along the minus strand of NW_027274657.1, from coordinate 75,571 downwards.
CCCGTCCTCCCCTACGTGCAATACACCACTACTCATCAGTCTACCGTCCTCCCCTCTGTGCAATACACCACTACTCATCAGTCTACCGTCCTCCCCTCTGTGCAGCACACCACTACTCATCAGTCTACCGTCCTCCCCTCTGTGCAATACACCACTACTCATCAGTCTACCACCCTCCCCTCTGTGCAATACACCACTACTCATCTGTCTACCGTCCTCCCCTACGTGCAATACACCACTACTCATCAGTCTACCGTCCTCCCCTACGTGCAATACACCACTACTCATCAGTCTCCCATCCTCCCCTCTGTGCAATACACCACTACTCATCAGTCTACCGTCCTCCCCACTGTGCAATACTCCACTACTCATCAGTCTTCCGTCCTCCCCTACGTGCAATACACCTGTACTCATCAGTCTACCGTCGTCCCCTCTGTGCAATACACCACTACTCATCAGTCTACCGTCCCTCCCCTCTGTGCAATACACCACTACTCATCAGTCTACTGTCCTCCCCTCTGTGCAATACACCACTACTCATCAGTCTACCGTCCTCCCTACGTGCAATACACCAGTACTCATAAGTCTACCGTCCTCCCCTCTGTGCAACACACCACTACTCATCAGTCTCCCATCCTCCCCTCTGTGCAATACACCACTACTCATCAGTCTACCGTCCTCCCCTCTGTGCAACACACCACTACTCATCAGTCTACCGTCCTCCCCTACGTGCAATAAACCACTACTCATCAGTCTACCGTCCTCCCCTCTGTGCAACACACCACTACTCATCAGTCTACCGTCCTCCCCTACGTGCAATACACCACTACTCATCAGTCTACCGTCCTCCCCTCTGTGCAACACACCACTACTCATCAGTCTACCGTCCTCCCCTCTGTGCAATACACCACTACTCATCAGTCTACCGTCCTCCCCTCTGTGCAATACACCACTACTCATCAGTCTGCCGTCCTCCCCTCTGTGCAATACACCACTACTCATCAGTCTCCCATCCTCCCCTCTGTGCAATACACCACTACTCATCAGTCTACCGTCCTCCCCACTGTGCAATACACCACTACTCATCAGTCTACCGTCCTCCCCTCTGTGCAATACACCACTACTCATCAGTCTCCCATCCTCCCTTCTGTGCAATACACCACTACTCATCAGTCTACCGTCCTCCCCTCTGTGCAATACACCACTACTCATCAGTCTACCGTCCTCCCCTCTGTGCAATACATCACTACTCATCAGTCTACCGTCCTCCCCTCTGTGCAACACACCACTACTCATCAGTCTACCGTCCTCCCCTCTGTGAAACACACCACAACTCATCAGTCGACCACTCTCCCCTCTGTGCAATACACCACTACTCATCAGTCTACCGTCCTCCCCTCTGTGCAATACACCACTACTCATCAGTCTACCACCCTCCCCTCTGTGCAATACACCACTACTCATCAGTCTCCCGTCCTCCCCTCTGTGCAATACACCACTACTCATCAGTCAACCGTCCTCCACTCTGTGCAATGCACCACTACTCATCAGTCTACCGTCCTCCCCTCTGTACAATACACCATTACTCATCAGTCTACCGTCCTCCCCTCTAAGCAACACACCGCTACTCATCAGTCTACCGTCCTCCCCTCTGTGCAATACACCACTACTCATCAGTCTACCGTCCTCCCCTCTGTGCAATACACCACTACTCATCAGTCTCCTATCCTCCCCTCTGTGCAATACACCACTACTCATCAGTCTACCGTCCTCCCCTCTGTGCAATACACCACTACTCATCAGTCTCCCATCCTCCCCTCTGTGCAATACACCACTACTCATCAGTCTACCGTCCTCCCCTCTGTGCAACACAGCACTACTCATCAGTCTCCCATCCTCCCCTCTGTGCAATACACCACTACTCATCAGTCTACCGTCCTCCCCTCTGTGCAATACACCAGTACTCATCAGTCTACCGTGCTCCCCTCTGTGCAATACACCACTACTCATCAGTCTACCGTCCTCCCCTCTGTGCAATACACCACTACTCATCAGTCTACCGCCCTCCCCTCTGTGCAATACACCACTACTCATCAGTCTACCGTCTCCCCTCTGTGCAATACACCACTGCTCATCAGTCTACCGTCCTCCCCTCTGTGCAATACACCACTACTCATCAGTCTACCGTCCTCCCCTCTGTGCAATACACCACTACTCATCAGTCTACCGTCCCTCCCCCTCTGTGCAATACACCACTACTCATCAGTCTCCCATCCTCCCCTCTGTGCAATACACCACTACTCATCAGTCTACCGTCCTCCCCTACGTGCAATACAACTACTCATCAGTCTACCGTCCTCTCCTCTGTGCAATACACCACTACTCATCAGTCTACCGTCCTCCCCTCTGTGCAATACACCACTACTCATCAGTCTACCGTCCTCCCCTCTGTGCAATACACCACTACTCATCAGTCTCCCATCCTCCCCTCTGTGCAATACACCACTACTCATCAGTCTACCGTCCTCCCCTCTGTGCAACACACCACTACTCATCAGTCTCCCATCCTCCCCTCTGTGCAATACACCACTACTCATCAGTCTACCGTCCTCCCCTACGTGCAATACACCATTACTCATCAGTCTACCGTCCTCCCCTCTGTGCAACACACCACTACTCATCAGTCTACCATCCTCCCCTCTGTGCAATACACCACTACTCATCAGTCTCCCATCCTCCCCTCTGTGCAATACACCACTACTCATCAGTCTACCGTCCTCCCCTCTGTGCAACACACCAGTACTCATCAGTCTACCGTCCTCTCCTCTGTGCAATACACCACTACTCATCAGTCTACCGTACCTCCCCTCTGTGCAACACACCAGTACTCATCAGTCTACCGTCCTCCCCTCTGTGCAACACACCACTACTCATCAGTCTCCCGTCCTCCCCTCTGTGCAACACACCACTACTCATCAGTCTACCGTCCTCCCCTCTGTGCAACACACCACTACTCATCAGTCTACCGTCCTCCCCTACGTGCAACACACCACTACTCATCAGTCTACCGTCCTCCCCTCTGTGCAATACACCACTACTCATCAGTCTACCGTCCTCCCCTACGTGCAATACACCACTACTCATCAGTCTACCGTCCTCCCCTCTGTGCAATACACCACTACTCATCAGTCTACCGTCCTCCCCTCTGTGCAATACACCACTACTCATCAGTCTACCGTCCTCCCCTCTGTGCAATACACCACTACTCAACAGTCTACCGTCCTCCCCTACGTGCAATACACCACTACTCATCAGTCTACCGTCCTCCCCTCTGTGCAATACACAACTACTCATCAGTCTACCGTCCTTCCCTCTGTGCAAAACACCACTACTCATCAGTCTACTGTCCTCCCCTCTGTGCAATACACCACTACTCATCAGTCTACCGCCCTCCCCTCTGTGTAATACACCACTACTCATCAGTCTACCGTCCTGCCCTCTGTGCAATACATCACTACTCATCAGTATCCCATCCTCCCCTCTGTGCAATACACCACTACTCATCAGTCTACCGTCCTCTCCTCTGTGCAATACACCACTACTCATCAGTCTACCGTCCTCCCCTCTGTGCAATACACCACTACTCATCAGTCTCCCATCCTCCCCTCTGTGGAATACACCACTACTCATCAGTGTACCGTCCTCCCCTACGTGCAATACACCACTACTCATCAGTCTACCGTCCTCCCCTCTGTGCAATACACCACTACTCATCAGTCTACCGTCCTCCCCTCTGTGCTATACTCCACTACTCATCAGTCTACCGTCCTCCCCTACGTGCAACACTCCACTACTCATCAGTCTACCTTCCTCCCCTCTGTGCAATACACCACTACTCATCAGTCTACCGTCCTCCCCTACGTGCAACACTCCACTACTCATCAGTCTACCGTCCAACCCTCTGTGCAACACACCACTACTCATCAGTCTACCGTCCTCCCCTACCTGCAATACACCACTACTCATCAGTCTACCGTCCTCCCCTCTGTGCAACACTCCTCTACTCATCAGTCTACCGTCCTCCCCTACGTGCAATACACCACTACTCATCAGTCTACCGCCCTCCCCTCTGTGCAATACACCACTACTCATCAGTCTACCGCCCTCCCCTCTGTGCAATAAACCACTACTCAACAATCTACCACCCTCCCCTCTGTGCAACACACCACTACTCATCAGTCTACCATCCTCCCCTCTGTGCAGCACACCACTACTCATCAGTCTACCACCCTCCCCTCTGTGCAACACACCACTACTCATCAGTCTACCGTCCTCCCCTCTGTGCAATACACCACTACTCATCAGTCTACCGTCCTCCCCTCTGTGCAATACACCACTACTCATCAGTCTACCGTCCTCCCCTCTGTGCAATACACCACTGCTCATCAGTCTACCGTCCTCCCCTCTGTGCAATACACCACTACTCATCAGTCTACCGTACTCCCCTCTGTGCAACACACCACAACTCATCAGTCTACCGTCCTCCCCTCTGTGCAATACACCACTACTCATCAGTCTCCCGTCCTCCCCTCTGTGCAATACACCACTACTCATCAGTCTACCGTCCTCCCCTCTGTGCAACACACCACTACTCATCAGTCTACCGTCCTCCCTTCTGTGCAATACACCACTACTCATCAGTCTACCGTCCTCCCCTCTGTGCAATACACCACTACTCATCAGTCTACCGTCCTCCCCTCTGTGCAATACACCACTACTCATCAGTCTACCGTCCTCCCCTCTGTGCAACACACCACTACTCATCAGTCTACCGTCCTCCCCTCTGTGCAATACACCACTACTCATCAGTCTATCGTCCTCCCCTCTGTGCAATACACCACTACTCATCAGTCTACCGTCCTCCCCTCTGTGCAATACACCACTACTCATCAGTCTACCGTCCTCCCCTCTGTGCAACACACCACTACTCATCAGTCTACCGTCCTCCCCTACGTGCAATACACCACTACTCATCAGTCTACCGTCCTCCGCTCTGTGCAATACACCACTACTCATCAGTCTACCGTCCTCCCCTCTGTGCAATACACCACTACTCATCAGTCTACCGTCCTCCCCTCTGTGCAATACACCACTACTCATCAGTCTACCGTCCTCCCCTCTGTGCAATACACCACTACTCATCAGTCTACCGTCCTCCCCTCTGTGCAATACACCACTACTCATCAGTCTACCGTCCTCCCCTACGTGCAACACTCCACTACTCATCAGTCTACCGTCCTCCCCTCTGTGCAATACACCACTACTCATCAGTCTACCGTCCTCCCCTCTGTGCAATACACCACTACTCATCAGTCTACCGTCCTCCCCTCTGTGCAACACACCACTACTCATCAGTCTACCGTCCTCCCCTACGTGCAATACACCACTACTCATCAGTCTACCGTCCTCCTCTACGTGCAATACACCACTACTCATCAGTCTACCGTCCTCCCCTCTGTGCAATACACCACTACTCATCAGTCTACCGTCCTCCCCTCTGTGCAACACACCACTACTCATCAGTCTACCGTCCTCCCCTCTGTGCAACACACCACTACTCATCAGTCTACCGTCCTCCCCTACGTGAAATACACCACTACTCATCAGTCTACCGTCCTCCCCTCTGTGCAATACACCACTACTCATCAGTCTACCGTCCTCCCCTCTGTGCAATACACCACTACTCATCAGTCTACCGTCCTCCCCTCTGTGCAACACACCACTACTCATCAGTCTACCGTCCTCCCCTCTTTGCAATACACCTCTACTCATCAGTCTACCGTCCTGCCCTCTGTGCAATACACCACTACTCATCAGTCTACCGTCCTCCCATCTGTGCAATACACCACTACTCATCAGTCTACCGTCCTCCCCTCTGTGCAATACACCACTACTCATCAGTCTACCGTCCTCCCCTCTGTGCAATACACCACTACTCATCAGACTACCGTCCTCCCCTCTGTGCAATACACCACTACTCATCAGTCTACCGCCCTCCCCTCTCTGCAATACACCACTACTCATCAGTCTACCGTCCTCCCCTCTGTGCAATACACCACTACTCATCAGTCTACCGTCCTCCCCTCTGTGCAATACACCACTACTCATCAGTCTACCGCCCTCCCCTCTGTGCAACACACCACTAATCATCAGTCTACCGTCCTTCCCTCTGTGCAATACACCACTACTCATCAGTCTACCGTCCTCCCCTCTGTGCAATACACCACTACTCATCAGTCTACTGTCCTCCCCTACGTGCAATACACCACTACTCATCAGTCTACCGTCCTCCCCTACGTGCAATACACCACTACTCATCAGTCTACCGCCCTCCCCTCTGTGCAAAACACCACTACTCATCAGTCTACCGTCCTCCCCTCTGTGCAATACACCACTACTCATCAGTCTACCGTCCTCCCCTCTGTGCAATACACCACTACTCATCAGTCTTCCGTCCTCCCCTCTGTGCAATACACCACTACTGATCAGTCTACCGTCCTCCCCTCTGCGCAATACACCACTACTCATCAGTCTCCCATCCAACCCTCCGTGCAATACACCACTACTCATCAGTCTACCGTCCTCCCCTCTGTGCAATACACCACTACTCACAGTCTACCTTCCTCCCCTCTGTGCAACACACCACTACTCATCAGTCTACCGTCCTCCCCTCTGTGCAATACACCACTACTCATCAGTCTACCGTCCTCCCCTCTGTGCAATACACCACTACTCATCAGTCTACCGTCCTCCCCTCTGTGCAATACACCACTACTCATCAGTCTACCGTCCTCCCCTCTGTGCAATACACCACTACTCATCAGTCTACCGTCCTCCCCTCTGTGCAACACACCACTACTCATCAGTCTACCGTCCTCCCCTCTGTGGAATACACCACTACTCATCAGTCAACCGTCCTCCCCTCTGTGCAACACACCACTACTCATCAGTCTCCCATCCTCCCCTCTGTGCAATACACCACTACTCATCAGTCTACCGTCCTCCCCTCTGTGCAATACACCACTACTCATCAGTCTACCATCCTCCCCTCTGTGCAATACACCACTACTCATCAGTCTACCGTCCTCCCCTCTGTGCAACACACCACTACTCATCAGTCTACCGCCCTCCCCTCTGTGTAATACACCACTACTCATCAGTCTACCGTCCTCCCCTCTGTGCAATACACCACTACTCATCAGTCTACCGCCCTCCCCTCTGTGCAATACACCACTACTCATCAGTCTACCGTCCTCCCCTCTGTGCAATACACCACTACTCATCAGTCTACCGTCCTCCCCTCTGTGCAATACACCACTACTCATCAGTCTACCGTCCTCCCCTCTGTGCAACACACCACTACTCATCAGTCTACCGTCCTCCCCTACGTGCAATACACCACTACTCATCAGTCTACCGTCCTCCCCTCTGTGCAATACACCACTACTCATCAGTCTACCGTCCTCCCCTCTGTGCAATACACCACTACTCATCAGTCTACCGTCCTCCCCTCTGTGCAATACACCACTACTCATCAGTCTACCGTCCTCCCCTCTGTGCAATACACCACTACTCATCAGTCTACCGTCCTCCCCTCTGTGCAATACACCACTACTCATCAGTCTACCGTCCTCCCCTCTGTGCAACACACCACTACTCATCAGTCTACCGTCCTCCCCTCTGTGCAATACACCACTACTCATCAGTATACCGTCCTCCCCTCTGTGCAATACACCACTACTCATCAGTCTCCCATCCTCCCCTCTGTGCAATACACCACTACTCATCAGTCTACCGTTGTCCCCTCTGTGCAATACACCACTACTCATCAGTCTACCGTCCTCCCCTACGTGCAATACACCACTACTCATCAGTCTACCGTCCTCCCCTCTGTGCAATACACCACTACTCATCAGTCTACCGTCCTCCCCTCTGTGCAGCACACCACTACTCATCAGTCTACCGTCCTCCCCTCTGTGCAATACACCACTACTCATCAGTCTACCACCCTCCCCTCTGTGCAATACACCACTACACATCTGTCTACCGTCCTCCCCGACGTGCAATACACCACTACTCATCAGTCTACCATCCTCCCCTACGTGCAATACACCACTACTCATCAGTCTCCCATCCTCCCCTCTGTGCAATACACCACTACTCATCAGTCTACCGTCCTCCCCTCTGTGCAATACACCACTACTCATCAGTCTACCGTCCTCCCCTCTGTGCAATACACCACTACTCATCAGTCTACCGTCCTCCCCTCTGTGCAACACACCACTACTCATCAGTCTACCGTCCTCCCCTCTCTGCAATACACCACTACTCATCAGTCTACCACCCTCCCCTCTGTGCAATACACCACTACTCATCTGTCTACCGTCCTCCCCTACGTGCAATACACCACTACTCATCAGTCTACCGTCCTCCCCTACGTGCAATACACCACTACTCATCAGTCTCCCATCCTCCCCTCTGTGCAATACACCACTACTCATCAGTCTACCGTCCTCCCCACTGTGCAATACTCCACTACTCGTCAGTCTTCCGTCCTCCCCTACGTGCAATACACCTGTACTCATCAGTCAACCGTCCTCCCCTCTGTGCAATACACCACTACTCATCAGTCTACCGTCCTCCCCTCTGTGCAATACACCACTACTCATCAGTCTACTGTCCTCCCCTCTGTGCAATACACCACTACTCATCAGTCTACCGTCCTCCCCTACGTGCAATACACCAGTACTCATCAGTCTACCGTCCTCCCCTCTGTGCAACACACCACTACTCATCAGTCTCCCATCCTCCCCTCTGTGCAATACACCACTACTCATCAGTCTACCGCCCTCCCCTCTGTACAACACACCACTACTCATCAGTCTCCCATCCTCCCCTCTGTGCAATACACCACTGCTCATCAGTCTACCGTCCTCCCCTACGTGCAATACACCACTACTCATCAGTCTACCGTCCTGCCCTCTGTACAATACACCACTACTCATCAGTCTACCGTCCTCCCCTCTGTGCAATACACCACTACTCATCAGTCTACCGTCCTATCCTCTGTGCAATACACCACTACTCATCAGTCTACCGTCCTCCCCTCTGTGCAATACACCACTACTCATCAGTCTACCGTCCTCCCTTCTGTGCAATACACCACTACTCATCAGTCTACCGTCCTCCCCTCTGTGCAACACACCACTACTCATCAGTCTACCGTCCTCCCCTCTGTGCAATACACCACTAGTCATCAATCTACCGTCCTCCCCTCTGTGCAATACACCACTACTCATCAGTCTACCGTCCTCCCCTCTGTGCAATACACCACTACTCATCAGTCTACCGTCCTCCCCTCTGTGCAACACACCACTACTCATCAGTCTACCGTCCTCCCCTCTGTGCAATACACAACTACTCATCAGTCTACCGTCCTCCCCTCTGTGCAACACACCACTAGTCATCAATCTACCGTCCTCCCCTCTGTGCAATACACCACTACTCATCAGTCTCCCGCCCTCCCCTCTGTGCAACACTCCACTACTCATCAGTCTACCGTCCTCCCCTCTGTGCAATACACCACTACTCATCAGTCTACCGTCCTCCCCTCTCTGCAATACACCACTACTCATCAGTCTACCGTCCTCCCCTCTGTGCAACACACCACTACTCATCAGTCTACCGTCCTCCCCTCTGTGCAACACACCACTACTCATCAGTCTACCGTCCTCCCCTCTGTGCAATACACCACTACTCATCAGTCTACCGTCCTCCCCTCTGTGCAACACACCGCTACTCATCAGTCTCCCATCCTCCCCTCTGTGCAATACACCACTACTCATCAGTGTACCGTCCTCCCCTACGTGCAATACACCACTACTCATCAGTCTACCGTCCTCCCCTCTGTGCAATACACCACTACTCATCAGTCTACCGTCCTCTCCTCTGTGCAATAAACCACTACTCATCAGTCTACCGTCCTCCCCTCTGTGCAATACACCACTACTCATCAGTCTCCCATCCTCCCCTCTGTGCAATACACCACTACTCATCAGTCTACCGTCCTCCCCTCTGTGCAATACACCACTACTCATCAGTCTACCGTCCTCCCCTCTGTGCTATACACCACTACTCATCAGTCTACCGTCCTCCCCTCTGTGCAATACACCACTACTCATCAGACTACCGTCCTCCCCTCTGTGCAACACACCACTACTCATCAGTCTACCGTCCTCTCCTCTGTGCAATAAACCACTACTCATCAGTCTACCGTCCTCCCCTCTGTGCAATACACCACTACTCATCAGTCTCCCATCCTCCCCTCTGTGCAATACACCACTACTCATCAGTCTACCGTCCTCCCCTCTGTGCAATACACCACTACGCATCAGTCTACCGTCCTCCCCTCTGTGCTATACACCACTACTCATCAGTCTACCGTCCTCCCCTCTGTGCAACACACCACTACTCATCAGTCTACCGTCCTCCCCTACGTGCAACACTCCACTACTCATCAGTCTACCTTCCTCCCCTCTGTGCAATACACCACTACTCATCAGTCTACCGTCCTCCCCTACGTGCAACACTCCACTACTCATCAGTCTACCGTCCTCCCCTCTGTGCAACACTCCTCTACTCATCAGTCTACCGTCCTCCCCTCTGTGCAATACACCACTACTCATCAGTCTACCGTCCTCTCCTCTGTGCAATAAACCACTACTCATCAGTCTACCCTCCTCCCCTCTGTGCAATACACCACTACTCATCAGTCTCCCATCCTCCCCTCTGTGCAATACACCACTACTCATCAGTCTACCGTCCTCCCCTCTGTGCAATACACCACTACTCATCAGTCTACCGTCCTCCCCTCTGTGCTATACACCACTACTCATCAGTCTACCGTCCTCCCCTCTGTGCAATACACCACTACTCATCAGTCTACCGTCCTCCCCTCTGTGCAACACACCACTACTCATCAGTCTACCGTCCTCTCCTCTGTGCAATAAACCACTACTCATCAGTCTACCGTCCTCCCCTCTGTGCAATACACCACTACTCATCAGTCTCCCATCCTCCCCTCTGTGCAATACACCACTACTCATCAGTCTACCGTCCTCCCCTCTGTGCAATACACCACTACTCATCAGTCTACCGTCCTCCCCTCTGTGCTATACACCACTACTCATCAGTCTACCGTCCTCCCCTCTGTGCAATACACCACTACTCATCAGTCTACCGTCCTCCCCTCTGTGCAATACACCACTACTCATCAGTCTACCGCCCTCCCCTCTGTCCAATACACCACTACTCATCAGTCTACCGCCCTCCCCTCTGTGCAATACACCACTACTCATCAGTCTACCGCCCTCCCCTCTGTGCAATACACCACTACTCATCAGTCTACCGTCCTCCACTCTGTGCAATACACCACTACTCATCAGTCTACCGTCCTCCCCTCTGTGCAATACACCGCTACTCATCAGTCTACCGTCCTCCCCTCTGTGCAATACACCACTACTCATCAGTCTACCGTCCTCCCCTACGTGCAACACACCACTACTGATCAGTCTACCGTCCTCCCCTACGTGCAACACACCACTACTCATCAGTCTACCGTCCTCCCCTCTGTGCAATACACCACTACTCATCAGTCTACCGCCCTCCCCTCTGTGCAACACACCACTACTCATCAGTCTACCGCCCTCCCCTCTGTGCAAAACACCACTACTCATCAGTCTACCGCCCTCCCCTACGTGCAATACACCACTACTCATCAGTCAACCGTCCTCCCCTCTGTGCAGTACACCATTACTCATCAGTCTACCGTCATCCCCTCTGTGCAATACACCACTACTCATCAGTCTACCGCCCTCCCCTCTGTGCAATACACCACTACTCATCAGTCTACCGCCCTCCCCTCTGTGCAATACACAACTACTCATCAGTCTCCCGTCCTCCCCTCTGTGCAATACACCACTACTCATCAGTCTGCCGTCCTCCCCTCTGTGCACTACACCACTACTCATCAGTCTACCGTTCTCCCCTCTGTGCAATACACCACTACTCATCAGTCTACCGTCCTCCCCTCTGTGCAACACACCACTACTCATCAGTCTACCGTCCTCCCCTCTGTGCAATACACCACTACTCATCAGTCTACCGTCCTCCCCTCTGTGCAATACACCACTACTCATCAGTCTACCGTCCTCCCCTCTGTGCAATACACCACTACTCATCAGTCTACCGTCCTCCCCTCTGTGCAATACACCACTACTCATCAGTCCACCGTCCTCCCCTCTGTGCAATACACCACTACTCATCAGTCTACCGTACTCCCCTCTGTGCAATACACCACTACTAATCCGTCTGCCGTCCTCCCCTCTGTGCAATACACCACTACTCATCTGTCTACCGTCCTCCCCTACGTGCAATACACCACTACTCATCAGTCTCCCGTCCTCCCCTACGTGCAATACACCACTACTCATCAGTCTCCCATCCTCCCCTCTGTGCAATACACCACTACTCATCAGTCTACCGTCCTCCCCTCTGTGCAACACACCACTACTCATCAGTCTACCGTCCTCCCCTCTGTGCAATACACCACAACTCATCAGTCTACCGTCCTCCCCTCTGTGCAATACACCACTACTCATCAGTCTACCGTCCTCCCCTCTGTGCAATACACCACCACTCATCAGTCTACCGTCCTCCCCTACGTGCAATACTCCACTACACATCAGTCTACCGTCCTCCCCTCTGTGCAATACTCCACTACTCATCAGTCTTCCGTCCTCCCCTACGTGCAATACACCTGTACTCATCAGTCTACCGTCCTCCCCTCTGTGCAATACACCACTACTCATCAGTCTAACGTCCTCCCCTCTGTGCAATACACCATTACTCATCAGTCTACCGTCCTCCCCTCTGTGCAATACACCACTACTCATCAGTCTACCGTCCTCCCCTACGTGCAATACACCAGTACTCATCAGTATACCGTCCTTCCCTCTGTGCAACACACCAATACTCATCAGTCTCCCATCCTCCCCTCTGTGCAATACACCACTACTCATCAGTCTACCGCCCTCCCCTCTGTGAAACACACCACTACTCATCAGTCTCCCATCCTCCCCTCTGTGCAATACACCACTACTCATCAGTCTACCGTCCTCCCCTCTGTGCAATACACCACTACTCATCAGTCTACCGTCCTCCCCTCTGTGCAATACACCACTACTCATCAGTCTACCGTCCTCCCCTACGTGCAATACACCACTACTCATCAGTCTACCGTCCTCCGCTCTGTGCAATACACCACTACTCATCAGTCTACCGTCCTCCCCTCTGTGCAATACACCACTACTCATCAGTCTACCGTCCTCCCCTCTGTGCAATACACCACTACTCATCAGTCTACCGTCCTCCCCTCTGTGCAATACACCACTACTCATCAGTCTACCGTCCTCCCCTCTGTGCAATACACCACTACTCATCAGTCTACCGTCCTCCCCTACGTGCAATACACCACTACTCATCTGTCTACCGTCCTCCCCTACGTGCAATACACCACTACTCATCAGTCTACCATCCTCCCCTCTGTGCAATACACCACTACTCATCAGTCTACCGTCCTCCCCTACGTGCAATACACCACTACTCATCAGTCTACCGTCCTCCCCGCTGTGCAAAACACCACAACTGATCAGTCTACCGCCCTCCCCTCTGTCCAATACACCACTACTCATCAGTCTACCGCCCTCCCCTCTGTGCAATACACCACTACTCATCAGTCTACCGCCCTCCCCTCTGTGCAATACACCACTACTCATCAGTCTACCGTCCTCCACTCTGTGCAATACACCACTACTCATCAGTCTACCGTCCTCCCCTCTGTGCAATACACCGCTACTCATCAGTCTACCGTCCTCCCCTCTGTGCAATACACCACTACTCATCAGTCTACCGTCCTCCCCTACGTGCAACACACCACTACTGATCAGTCTACCGTCCTCCCCTACGTGCAACACACCACTACTCATCAGTCTACCGTCCTCCCCTCTGTGCAATACACCACTACTCATCAGTCTACCGCCCTCCCCTCTGTGCAACACACCACTACTCATCAGTCTACCGCCCTCCCCTCTGTGCAAAACACCACTACTCATCAGTCTACCGCCCTCCCCTACGTGCAATACACCACTACTCATCAGTCAACCGTCCTCCCCTCTGTGCAAAACACCACTACTCATCAGTCTACCGTCCTCCCCTCTGTGCAATACACCACTACTCATCAGTCTACCGCCCTCCCCTCTGTGCAATACACCACTACTCATCAGTCTACCGCCCTCCCCTCTGTGCAATACACAACTACTCATCAGTCTCCCGTCCTCCCCTCTGTGCAATACACCACTACTCATCAGTCTACCGTCCTCCCCTCTGTGCACTACACCACTACTCATCAGTCTACCGTTCTCCCCTCTGTGCAATACACCACTACTCATCAGTCTACCGTCCTCCCCTCTGTGCAACACACCACTACTCATCAGTCTACCGTCCTCCCCTCTGTGCAATACACCACTACTCATCAGTCTACCGTCCTCCCCTCTGTGCAATGCACCACTACTCATCAGTCTACCGTCCTCCCCTCTGTGCAATACACCACTACTCATCAGTCTACCGTCCTCCCCTCTGTGCAATACACCACTACTCATCAGTCTACCGTCCTCCCCTCTGTGCAATACACCACTACTCATCAGTCTACCGTACTCCCCTCTGTGCAATACACCACTACTAATCAGTCTGCCGTCCTCCCCTCTGTGCAATACACCACTACTCATCTGTCTACCGTCCTCCCCTACGTGCAATACACCACTACTCATCAGTCTACCGTCCTCCCCTACGTGCAATACACCACTACTCATCAGTCTCCCATCCTCCCCTCTGTGCAATACACCACTACTCATCAGTCTACCGTCCTCCCCTCTGTGCAACACACCACTACTCATCAGTCTACCGTCCTCCCCTCTGTGCAATACACCACTACTCATCAGTCTACCGTCCTCCCCTCTGTGCAATACACCACTACTCATCAGTCTACCGTCCTCCCCTCTGTGCAATACACCACCACTCATCAGTCTACCGTCCTCCCCTACGTGCAATACTCCACTACACATCAGTCTACCGTCCTCCCCTCTGTGCAATACTCCAGTATTCATCAGTCTTCCGTCCTCCCCTACGTGCAATACACCACTACTCATCAGTCTACCGTCCTCTCCTCTGTGCAATAAACCACTACTCATCAGTCTACCGTCCTCCCCTCTGTGCAATACACCACTACTCATCAGTCTCCCATCCTCCCCTCTGTGCAATACACCACTACTCATCAGTCTACCGTCCTCCCCTCTGTGCAATACACCACTACTCATCAGTCAACCGTCCTCCCCTCTGTGCTATACACCACTACTCATCAGTCTACCGTCCTCCCCTCTGTGCAATACACCACTACTCATCAGTCTACCGTCCTCCCCTCTGTGCAACACACCACTACTCATCAGTCTACCGTCCTCTCCTCTGTGCAATAAACCACTACTCATCAGTCTACCGTCCTCCCCTCTGTGCAATACACCACTACTCATCAGTCTCCCATCCTCCCCTCTGTGCAATACACCACTACTCATCAGTCTACCGTCCTCCCCTCTGTGCAATACACCACTACTCATCAGTCTACCGTCCTCCCCTCTGTGCTATACACCACTACTCATCAGTCTACCGTCCTCCCCTCTGTGCAATACACCACTACTCATCAGTCTACCGTCCTCCCCTCTGTGCAATACACCACTACTCATCAGTCTACCGCCCTCCCCTCTGTCCAATACACCACTACTCATCAGTCTACCGCCCTCCCCTCTGTGCAATACACCACTACTCATCAGTCTACCGCCCTCCCCTCTGTGCAATACACCACTACTCATCAGTCTACCGTCCTCCACTCTGTGCAATACACCACTACTCATCAGTCTACCGTCCTCCCCTCTGTGCAATACACCGCTACTCATCAGTCTACCGTCCTCCCCTCTGTGCAATACACCACTACTCATCAGTCTACCGTCCTCCCCTACGTGCAACACACCACTACTGATCAGTCTACCGTCCTCCCCTACGTGCAACACACCACTACTCATCAGTCTACCGTCCTCCCCTCTGTGCAATACACCACTACTCATCAGTCTACCGCCCTCCCCTCTGTGCAACACACCACTACTCATCAGTCTACCGCCCTCCCCTCTGTGCAAAACACCACTACTCATCAGTCTACCGCCCTCCCCTACGTGCAATACACCACTACTCATCAGTCAACCGTCCTCCCCTCTGTGCAGTACACCATTACTCATCAGTCTACCGTCATCCCCTCTGTGCAATACACCACTACTCATCAGTCTACCGCCCTCCCCTCTGTGCAATACACCACTACTCATCAGTCTACCGCCCTCCCCTCTGTGCAATACACAACTACTCATCAGTCTCCCGTCCTCCCCTCTGTGCAATACACCACTACTCATCAGTCTGCCGTCCTCCCCTCTGTGCACTACACCACTACTCATCAGTCTACCGTTCTCCCCTCTGTGCAATACACCACTACTCATCAGTCTACCGTCCTCCCCTCTGTGCAACACACCACTACTCATCAGTCTACCGTCCTCCCCTCTGTGCAATACACCACTACTCATCAGTCTACCGTCCTCCCCTCTGTGCAATACACCACTACTCATCAGTCTACCGTCCTCCCCTCTGTGCAATACACCACTACTCATCAGTCTACCGTCCTCCCCTCTGTGCAATACACCACTACTCATCAGTCTACCGTCCTCCCCTCTGTGCAATACACCACTACTCATCAGTCTACCGTACTCCCCTCTGTGCAATACACCACTACTAATCCGTCTGCCGTCCTCCCCTCTGTGCAATACACCACTACTCATCTGTCTACCGTCCTCCCCTACGTGCAATACACCACTACTCATCAGTCTCCCGTCCTCCCCTACGTGCAATACACCACTACTCATCAGTCTCCCATCCTCCCCTCTGTGCAATACACCACTACTCATCAGTCTACCGTCCTCCCCTCTGTGCAACACACCACTACTCATCAGTCTACCGTCCTCCCCTCTGTGCAATACACCACTACTCATCAGTCTACCGTCCTCCCCTCTGTGCAATACACCACTACTCATCAGTCTACCGTCCTCCCCTCTGTGCAATACACCACCACTCATCAGTCTACCGTCCTCCCCTACGTGCAATACTCCACTACACATCAGTCTACCGTCCTCCCCTCTGTGCAATACTCCACTACTCATCAGTCTTCCGTCCTCCCCTACGTGCAATACACCTGTACTCATCAGTCTACCGTCCTCCCCTCTGTGCAATACACCACTACTCATCAGTCTACCGTCCTCCCCTCTGTGCAATACACCATTACTCATCAGTCTACCGTCCTCCCCTCTGTGCAATACACCACTACTCATCAGTCTACCGTCCTCCCCTACGTGCAATACACCAGTACTCATCAGTCTACCGTCCTTCCCTCTGTGCAACACACCAATACTCATCAGTCTCCCATCCTCCCCTCTGTGCAATACACCGCTACTCATCAGTCTACCGCCCTCCCCTCTGTGAAACACACCACTACTCATCAGTCTCCCATCCTCCCCTCTGTGCAATACACCACTACTCATCAGTCTACCGTCCTCCCCTCTGTGCAACACACCACTACTCATCAGTCTACCGTCCTCCCCTCTGTGCAATACACCACTACTCATCAGTCTACCGTCCTCCACTCTGTGCAATACACCACTACTCATCAGTCTACCGTCCTCCCCTCTGTGCAATACACCACTACTCATCAGTCTACCGTCCTCCCCTACGTGCAATACACCACTACTCATCAGTCTACCGTCCTCCGCTCTGTGCAATACACCACTACTCATCAGTCTACCGTCCTCCCCTCTGTGCAATACACCACTACTCATCAGTCTACCGTCCTCCCCTCTGTGCAATACACCACTACTCATCAGTCTACCGTCCTCCCCTCTGTGCAATACACCACTACTCATCAGTCTACCGTCCTCCCCTCTGTGCAATACACCACTACTCATCAGTCTACCGTCCTCCCCTACGTGCAATACACCACTACTCATCTGTCTACCGTCCTCCCCTACGTGCAATACACCACTACTCATCAGTCTACCATCCTCCCCTCTGTGCAATACACCACTACTCATCAGTCTACCGTCCTCCCCTACGTGCAATACACCACTACTCATCAGTCTACCGTCCTCCCCGCTGTGCAAAACACCACAACTGATCAGTCTACCGCCCTCCCCTCTGTCCAATACACCACTACTCATCAGTCTACCGCCCTCCCCTCTGTGCAATACACCACTACTCATCAGTCTACCGCCCTCCCCTCTGTGCAATACACCACTACTCATCAGTCTACCGTCCTCCACTCTGTGCAATACACCACTACTCATCAGTTTACCGTCCTCCCCTCTGTGCAATACACCGCTACTCATCAGTCTACGGTCCTCCCCTCTGTGCAATACACCACTACTCATCAGTCTACCGTCCTCCCCTACGTGCAACACACCACTACTGATCAGTCTACCGTCCTCCCCTACGTGCAACACACCACTACTCATCAGTCTACCGTCCTCCCCTCTGTGCAATACACCACTACTCATCAGTCTACCGCCCTCCCCTCTGTGCAAAACACCACTACTCATCAGTCTACCGCCCTCCCCTCTGTGCAATACACCACTACTCATCAGTCAACCGTCCTCCCCTCTGTGCAAAACACCACTACTCATCAGTCTACCGTCCTCCCCTCTGTGCAATACACCACTACTCATCAGTCTACCGCCCTCCCCTCTGTGCAATACACCACTACTCATCAGTCTACCGCCCTCCCCTCTGTGCAATACACAACTACTCATCAGTCTCCCGTCCTCCCCTCTGTGCAATACACCACTACTCATCAGTCTACCGTCCTCCCCTCTGTGCACTACACCACTACTCATCAGTCTACCGTTCTCCCCTCTGTGCAATACACCACTACTCATCAGTCTACCGTCCTCCCCTCTGTGCAACACACCACTACTCATCAGTCTACCGTCCTCCCCTCTGTGCAATACACCACTACTCATCAGTCTACCGTCCTCCCCTCTGTGCAATGCACCACTACTCATCAGTCTACCGTCCTCCCCTCTGTGCAATACACCACTACTCATCAGTCTACCGTCCTCCCCTCTGTGCAATACACCACTACTCATCAGCCTACCGTCCTCCCCTCTGTGCAATACACCACTACTCATCAGTCTACCGTACTCCCCTCTGTGCAATACACCACTACTAATCAGTCTGCCGTCCTCCCCTCTGTGCAATACACCACTACTCATCTGTCTACCGTCCTCCCCTCTGTGCAATACACCACTACTCATCAGTCTACCGTCCTCCCCTACGTGCAATACACCACTACTCATCAGTCTCCCATCCTCCCCTCTGTGCAATACACCACTACTCATCAGTCTACCGTCCTCCCCTCTGTGCAACACACCACTACTCATCAGTCTACCGTCCTCCCCTCTGTGCAATACACCACTACTCATCAGTCTACCGTCCTCCCCTCTGTGCAATACACCACTACTCATCAGTCTACCGTCCTCCCCTCTGTGCAATACACCACCACTCATCAGTCTACCGTCCTCCCCTACGTGCAATACTCCACTACACATCAGTCTACCGTCCTCCCCTCTGTGCAATACTCCACTATTCATCAGTCTTCCGTCCTCCCCTACGTGCAATACACCTGTACTCATCAGTCTACCGTCCTCCCCTCTGTGCAATACACCACTACTCATCAGTCTACCGTCCTCCCCTCTGTGCAATACACCACTACTCATCAGTCTACCGTCCTCCCCTACGTGCAATACACCAGTACTCATCAGTCTACCGTCCTCCCCTCTGTGCAACACACCAATACTCATCAGTCTCCCATCCTCCCCTCTGTGCAATACACCACTACTCATCAGTCTACCGCCCTCCCCTCTGTGCAACACACCACTACTCATCAGCCTCCCATCCTCCCCTCTGTGCAATACACCACTACTCAACATTCTACCGTCCTCCCCTACGTGCAATACACCACTACTCATCAGTCTACCTTCCTGCCCTCTGTGCAATACACCACTACTCATCAGTCTACCGTCCTCCCCTCTGTGCAATACACCACTACTCATCAGTCTACCGTCCTCCCCTCTGTGCAATACACCACTACTCATCAGTCTACCGTCCTCCCCTCTGTGCAATACACCACTACTCATCAGTCTACCGTCCTCCCTTCTGTGCAATACACCACTACTCATCAGTCTACCGTCCTCCCCTCTGTGCAACACACCACTACTCATCAGTCTACCGTCCTCCCCTCTGTGCAATACACCACTAGTCATCAATCTACCGTCCTCCCCTCTGTGCAATACACCACTACTCATCAGTCTACCGTCCTCCCCTCTCTGCAATACACCACTACTCATCAGTCTACCGTCCTCCCCTCTGTGCAACACACCACTACTCATCAGTCTACCGTCCTCCCCTCTGTGCAACACACCACTACTCATCAGTCTACCGTCCTCCCCTCTGTGCAATACACCACTACTCATCAGTCTACCGTCCTCCCCTCTGTGCAACACACCACTACTCATCAGTCTCCCATCCTCCCCTCTGTGCAATAAACCACTACTCATCAGTGTACCGTCCTCCCCTACGTGCAATACACCACTACTCATCAGTCTACCGTCCTCCCCTCTGTGCAATACACCACAACTCATCAGTCTACCGTCCTCTCCTCTGTGCAATAAACCACTACTCATCAGTCTACCGTCCTCCCCTCTGTGCAATACACCACTACTCATCAGTCTCCCATCCTCCCCTACGTGCAATACACCACTACTCATCAGTCTACCGTCCTCCCCTCTGTGCAATACACCACTACTCATCAGTCTACCGTCCTCCCCTCTGTGCTATACACCACTACTCATCAGTCTACCGTCCTCCCCTCTGTGCAATACACCACTACTCATCAGTCTACCGTCCTCCCCTCTGTGCAATACACCACTACTCATCAGTCTACCGTCCTTCCCTCTGTGCAATACACCACTACTCATCAGTCTACCGTCCTCCCCTCTGTGCAATACACCACTACTCATCAGTCTACCGTCCTCCCCTCTGTGCAACACACCACTACTCATCAGTCTACCGTCCTCCCCTACGTGCAACACTCCACTACTCATCAGTCTACCGTCCTCCCCTCTGTGCAACACTCCTCTACTCATCAGTCTACCGTCCTACCCTCTGTGCAATACACCACTAGTCATCAGTCTACCGCCCTCCCCTCTGTGCAACACACCACTACTCATCAGTCTACCGTCCTCCCCTCTGTGCAATACACCACTACTCATCAGTCTACCGTCCTCCCCTCTGTGCAATACACCACTACTAATCAGTCTGCCGTCCTCCCCTCTGTGCAATACACCACTACTCATCTGTCTACCGTCCTCCCCTACGTGCAATACACCACTACTCATCAGTCTACCGTCCTCCCCTACGTGCAATACACCACTACTCATCAGTCTCCCATCCTCCCCTCTGTGCAATACACCACTACTCATCAGTCTACCGTCCTCCCCTCTGTGCAACACACCACTACTCATCAGTCTACCGTCCTCCCCTCTGTGCAATACACCACTACTCATCAGTCTACCGTCCTCCCCTCTGTGCAATACACCACTACTCATCAGTCTACCGTCCTCCCCTCTGTGCAATACACCACCACTCATCAGTCTACCGTCCTCCCCTACGTGCAATACTCCACTACACATCAGTCTACCGTCCTCCCCTCTGTGCAATACTCCACTATTCATCAGTCTTCCGTCCTCCCCTACGTGCAATACACCTGTACTCATCAGTCTACCGTCCTCCCCTCTGTGCAACACACCACTACTCATCAGTCTCCCATCCTCCCCTCTGTGCAATACACCACTACTCAACATTCTACCGTCCTCCCCTACGTGCAATACACCACTACTCATCAGTCTACCTTCCTGCCCTCTGTTGAATACACCACTACTCATCAGTCTACCGTCCTCCCCTCTGTGCAATACACCACTACTCATCAGTCTACCGTCCTCCCTTCTGTGCAATACACCACTACTCATCAGTCTACCGTCCTCCCCTCTGTGCAACACACCACTACTCATCAGTCTACCGTCCTCCCCTCTGTGCAATACACCACTAGTCATCAATCTACCGTCCTCCCCTCTGTGCAATACACCACTACTCATCAGTCTACCGTCCTCCCCTCTCTGCAATACACCACTACTCATCAGTCTACCGTCCTCCCCTCTGTGCAACACACCACTACTCATCAGTCTACCGTCCTCCCCTCTGTGCAACACACCACTACTCATCAGTCTACCGTCCTCCCCTCTGTGCAATACACCACTACTCATCAGTCTACCGTCCTCCCCTCTGTGCAACACACCACTACTCATCAGTCTCCCATCCTCCCCTCTGTGCAATAAACCACTACTCATCAGTGTACCGTCCTCCCCTACGTGTAATACACCACTACTCATCAGTCTACCGTCCTCCCCTCTGTGCAATACACCACAACTCATCAGTCTACCGTCCTCTCCTCTGTGCAATAAACCACTACTCATCAGTCTACCGTCCTCCCCTCTGTGCAATACACCACTACTCATCAGTCTCCCATCCTCCCCTACGTGCAATACACCACTACTCATCAGTCTACCGTCCTCCCCTCTGTGCAATACACCACTACTCATCAGTCTACCGTCCTCCCCTCTGTGCTATACACCACTACTCATCAGTCCACCGTCCTCCCCTCTGTGCAATACACCACTACTCATCAGTCTACCGTCCTCCCCTCTGTGCAATACACCACTACTCATCAGTCTACCGTCCTCCCCTCTGTGCAATACACCACTACTCATCAGTCTACCGTCCTCCCCTCTGTGCAATACACCACTACTCATCAGTCTACCGTCCTCCCCTCTGTGCAACACACCACTACTCATCAGTCTACCGTCCTCCCCTACGTGCAACACTCCACTACTCATCAGTCTACCTTCCTCCCCTCTGTGCAATACACCACTACTCATCAGTCTACCGTCCTCCCCTACGTGCAACACTCCACTACTCATCAGTCTACCGTCCTCCCCTCTGTGCAACACTCCTCTACTCATCAGTCTACCGTCCTACCCTCTGTGCAATACACCACTACTCATCAGTCTACCGCCCTCCCCTCTGTGCAACACACCACTACTCATCAGTCTACCGTCCTCCCCTCTGTGCAATACACCACTACTCATCAGTCTACCGTCCTCCCCTCTGTGCAATACACCACTACTCATCAGTCTACCGTCCTCCCCTCTGTGCAATACACCACTACTCATCAGTCTACCGTCCTCCCCTCTGTGCAATACACCACTACTCATCAGTCTACCGTCCTCCCCTCTGTGCAATACACCACTACTCATCAGTCTACCGTACTCCCCTCTGTGCAATACACCACTACTAATCAGTCTGCCGTCCTCCCCTCTGTGCAATACATCACTACTCATCTGTCTACCGTCCTCCCCTACGTGCAATACACCACTACTCATCAGTCTCCCGTCCTCCCCTACGTGCAATACACCACTACTCATCAGTCTCCCATCCTCCCCTCTGTGCAATACACCACTACTCATCAGTCTACCGTCCTCCCCTCTGTGCAACACACCACTACTCATCAGTCTACCGTCCTCCCCTCTGTGCAATACACCACTACTCATCAGTCTACCGTCCTCCCCTCTGTGCAATACACCACTACTCATCAGTCTACCGTCCTCCCCTCTGTGCAATACACCACCACTCATCAGTCTACCGTCCTCCCCTACGTGCAATACTCCACTACACATCAGTCTACCGTCCTCCCCTCTGTGCAATACTCCACTACTCATCAGTCTTCCGTCCTCCCATACGTGCAATACACCTGTACTCATCAGTCTACCGTCCTCCCCTCTGTGCAATACACCACTACTCATCAGTCTACCGTCCTCCCCTCTGTGCAATACACCACCACTCATCAGTCTACCGTCCTCCCCTCTGTGCAATACACCACTACTCATCAGTCTACCGTCCTCCCCTCTGTGCAATACACCACTACTCATCAGTCTACCGTCCTCCCCTACGTGCAATACACCACTACTCATCTGTCTACCGTCCTCCCCTACGTGCAATACACCACTACTCATCAATCTACCATCCTCCCCTCTGTGCAATACACCACTACTCATCAGTCTACCGTCCTCCCCTACGTGCAATACACCACTACTCATCAGTCTACCGTCCTCCCCGCTGTGCAAAACACCACAACTCATCAGTCTACCGCCCTCCCCTCTGTCCAATACACCACTACTCATCAGTCTACCGCCCTCCCCTCTGTGCAATACACCACTACTCATCAGTCTACCGCCCTCCCCTCTGTGCAATACACCACTACTCATCAGTCTACCGTCCTCCACTCTGTGCAATACACCACTACTCATCAGTCTACCGTCCTCCCCTCTGTGCAATACACCGCTACTCATCAGTCTACCGTCCTCCCCTCTGTGCAATACACCACTACTCATCAGTCTACCGTCCTCCCCTACGTGCAACACACCACTACTGATCAGTCTACCGTCCTCCCCTACGTGCAACACACCACTACTCATCAGTCTACCGTCCTCCCCTCTGTGCAATACACCACTACTCATTAGTCTACCGCCCTCCCCTCTGTGCAACACACCACTACTCATCAGTCTACCGGCCTCCCCTCTGTGCAAAACACCACTACTCATCAGTCTACCGCCCTCCCCTACGTGCAATACACCACTACTCATCAGTCAACCGTCCTCCCCTCTGTGCAAAACACCACTACTCATCAGTCTACCGTCCTCCCCTCTGTGCAATACACCACTACTCATCAGTCTACCGCCCTCCCCTCTGTGCAATACACCACTACTCATCAGTCTACCGCCCTCCCCTCTGTGCAATACACAACTACTCATCAGTCTCCCGTCCTCCCCTCTGTGCAATACACCACTACTCATCAGTCTACCGTCCTCCCCTCTGTGCACTACACCACTACTCATCAGTCTACCGTTCTCCCCTCTGTGCAATACACCACTACTCATCAGTCTACCGTCCTCCCCTCTGTGCAACACACCACTACTCATCAGTCTACCGTCCTCCCCTCTGTGCAATACACCACTACTCATCAGTCTACCGTCCTCCCCTCTGTGCAATACTCCACTACTCATCAGTCTTCCGTCCTCCCCTACGTGCAATACACCTGTACTCATCAGTCTACCGTCCTCCCCTCTGTGCAATACACCACTACTCATCAGTCTACCGTCCTCCCCTCTGTGCAATACACCACTACTCATCAGTCTACCGTCCTCCCCTACGTGCAATACACCAGTACTCATCAGTCTACCGTCCTCCCCTCTGTGCAACACACCAATACTCATCAGTCTCCCATCCTCCCCTCTGTGCAATACACCACTACTCATCAGTCTACCGCCCTCCCCTCTGTGCAACACAGCACTACTCATCAGTCTCCCATCCTCCCCTCTGTGCAATACACCACTACTCAACATTCTACCGTCCTGCCCTCTGTGCAATACACCACTACTCATCAGTCTACCGTCCTGCCCTCTGTGCAATACACCACTACTCATCAGTCTACCGTCCTCCCCTCTGTGCAATACACCACTACTCATCAGTCTACCGTCCTCCCCTCTGTGCAATACACCACTACTCATCAGTCTACCGTCCTCCCCTCTGTGCAATACACCACTACTCATCAGTCTACCGTCCTCCCTTCTGTGCAATACACCACTACTCATCAGTCTACCGTCCTCCCCTCTGTGCAACACACCACTACTCATCAGTCTACCGTCCTCCCCTCTGTGCAATACACCACTAGTCATCAATCTACCGTCCCCCCCTCTGTGCAATACACCACTACTCATCAGTCTACCGTCCTCCCCTCTCTGCAATACACCACTACTCATCAGTCTACCGTCCTCCCCTCTGTGCAACACACCACTACTCATCAGTCTACCGTCCTCCCCTCTGTGCAACACACCACTACTCATCAGTCTACCGTCCTCCCCTCTGTGCAATACACCACTACTCATCAGTCTGCCGTCCTCCCCTCTGTGCAACACACCACTACTCATCAGTCTCCCATCCTCCCCTCTGTGCAATAAACCACTACTCATCAGTGTACCGTCCTCCCCTACGTGCAATACACCACTACTCATCAGTCTACCGTCCTCCCCTCTGTGCAATACACCACAACTCATCAGTCTACCGTCCTCTCCTCTGTGCAATAAACCACTACTCATCAGTCTACCGTCCTCCCGTCTGTGCAATACACCACTACTCATCAGTCTCCCATCCTCCCCTCTGTGCAATACACCACTACTCATCAGTCTACCGTCCTCCCCTCTGTGCAATACACCACTACTCATCAGTCTACCGTCCTCCCCTCTGTGCAATACACCACTACTCATCAGTCTACCGTCCTCCCCTCTGTGCAATACACCACTAGTCATCAATCTACCGTCCTCCCCTCTGTGCAATACACCACTACTCATCAGTCTACCGTCCTCCCCTCTCTGCAATACACCACTACTCATCAGTCTACCGTCCTCCCCTCTGTGCAACACACCACTACTCATCAGTCTACCGTCCTCCCCTCTGTGCAACACACCACTACTCATCAGTCTACCGTCCTCCCCTACGTGCAACACTCCACTACTCATCAGTCTACCTTCCTCCCCTCTGTGCAATACACCACTACTCATCAGTCTACCGTCCTCCCCTACGTGCAACACTCCACTACTCATCAGTCTACCGTCCTCCCCTCTGTGCAACACTCCTCTACTCATCAGTCTACCGTCCTCCCCTCTGTGCAATACACCACTACTCATCAGTCTACCGCCCTCCCCTCTGTGCAATACACCACTACTCATCAGTCTACCGTCCTCCCCTACGTGCAATACACCAGTACTCATCAGTCTACCGTCCTCCCCTCTGTGCAACACACCAATACTCATCAGTCTCCCATCCTCCCCTCTGTGCAATACACCACTACTCATCAGTCTACCGCCCTCCCCTCTGTGCAACACAGCACTACTCATCAGTCTCCCATCCTCCCCTCTGTGCAATACACCACTACTCAACATTCTACCGTCCTCCCCTACGTGCAATACACCACTACTCATCAGTCTACCGTCCTGCCCTCTGTGCAATACACCACTACTCATCAGTCTACCGTCCTCCCCTCTGTGCAATACACCACTACTCATCAGTCTACCGTCCTCCCCTCTGTGCAATACACCACTACTCATCAGTCTACCGTCCTCCCCTCTGTGCAATACACCACTACTCATCAGTCTACCGTCCTCCCTTCTGTGCAATACACCACTACTCATCAGTCTACCGTCCTCCCCTCTGTGCAACACACCACTACTCATCAGTCTACCGTCCTCCCCTCTGTGCAATACACCACTAGTCATCAATCTACCGTCCTCCCCTCTGTGCAATACACCACTACTCATCAGTCTACCGTCCTCCCCTCTCTGCAATACACCACTACTCATCAGACTACCGTCCTCCCCTCTGTGCAACACACCACTACTCATCAGTCTACCGTCCTCCCCTCTGTGCAACACACCACTACTCATCAGTCTACCGTCCTCCCCTCTGTGCAATACACCACTACTCATCAGTCTGCCGTCCTCCCCTCTGTGCAACACACCACTACTCATCAGTCTCCCATCCTCCCCTCTGTGCAATAAACCACTACTCATCAGTGTACCGTCCTCCCCTACGTGCAATACACCACTACTCATCAGTCTACCGTCCTCCCCTCTGTGCAATACACCACAACTCATCAGTCTACCGTCCTCTCCTCTGTGCAATAAACCACTACTCATCAGTCTACCGTCCTCCCCTCTGTGCAATACACCACTACTCATCAGTCTCCCATCCTCCCCTCTGTGCAATACACCACTACTCATCAGTCTACCGTCCTCCCCTCTGTGCAATACACCACTACTCATCAGTCTACCGTCCTCCCCTCTGTGCTATACACCACTACTCATCAGTCTACCGTCCTCCCCTCTGTGCAATACACCACTACTCATCAGTCTACCGTCCTCCCCTCTGTGCAATACACCACTACTCATCAGTCTACCGTCCTCCCCTCTGTGCAATACACCACTACTCATCAGTCTACCGTCCTCCCCTCTGTGCAATACACCACTACTCATCAGTCTACCGTCCTCCCCTCTGTGCAACACACCACTACTCATCAGTCTACCGCCCTCCCCTCTGTGCAATACACCACTACTCATCAGTCTACCGTCCTCCCCTCTGTGCAACACACCACTACTCATCAGTCTACCGTCCTCCCCTCTGTGCAATACACCACTACTCATCACTCTACCGTCCTCCCCTCTGTGCAATACACCACTACTCATCAGTCTACCGTCCTCCCCTCTGTGGAATACACCACTACTCATCAGTCTACCGTCCTCCCCTCTGTGCAATACACCACTACTCATCAGTCTACCGTCCTCCCCTCTGTGCAACACACCACTACTCATCAGTCTACCGTCCTCCCCTCTGTGCAATACACCACTACTCATCAGTCTACCGTCCTCCCCTCTGTGCAATACACCACTACTCATCAGTCTACCGCCCTCCCCTCTGTGCAATAGACCACTACTCATCAGTCTACCGTCCTCCCCTCTGTGCAATACACCACTACTCATCAGTCTACCGTCCTCCCCTCTGTGCAATACACCACTACTCATCAGTCTGCCGTCCTCCCCTCTGTGCAACACACCACTACTCATCAGTCTACCGTCCTCCCCTCTGTGCAACACACCACTAGTCATCAATCTACCGTCCTCCCCTCTGTGCAATACACCACTACTCATCAGTCTCCCGCCCTCCCCTCTGTGCAACACTCCACTACTCATCAGTCTACCGTCCTCCCCTCTGTGCAATACACCACTACTCATCAGTCTACCGTCCTCCCCTCTCTGCAATACACCACTACTCATCAGTCTACCGTCCTCCCCTCTGTGCAACACACCACTACTCATCAGTCTACCGTCCTCCCCTCTGTGCAACACACCACTACTCATCAGTCTACCGTCCTCCCCTCTGTGCAATACACCACTACTCATCAGTCTACCGTCCTCGCCTCTGTGCAACACACCGCTACTCATCAGTCTCCCATCCTCCCCTCTGTGCAATACACCACTACTCATCAGTCTCCCATCCTCCCCTCTGTGCAATACACCACTACTCATCAGTGTACCGTCCTCCCCTACGTGCAATACACCACTACTCATCAGTCTACCGTCCTCCCCTCTGTGCAATACACCACTACTCATCAGTCTACCGTCCTCTCCTCTGTGCAATAAACCACGACTCATCAGTCTACCGTCCTCCCCTCTGTGCAATACACCACTACTCATCAGTCTACCGTCCTCCCCTCTGTGCAATACACCACTACTCATCAGTCTACCGTCCTCCCCTCTGTGCAATACACCACTACTCATCAGTCTACCGTCCTCCCCTCTGTGCTATACACCACTACTCATCAGTCTACCGTCCTCCCCTCTGTGCAATACACCACTACTCATCAGTCTACCGTCCTCCCCTACGTGCAATACACCACTACTCATCAGTCTCCCGTCCTCCCCTACGTGCAATACACCACTACTCATCAGTCTCCCATCCTCCCCTCTGTGCAATACACCACTACTCATCAGTCTACCGTCCTCCCCTCTGTGCAACACACCACTACTCATCAGTCTACCGTCCTCCCCTCTGTGCAATACACCACTACTCATCAGTCTACCGTCCTCCCCTCTGTGCAATACACCACTACTCATCAGTCTACCGTCCTCCCCTCTGTGCAATACACCACCACTCATCAGTCTACCGTCCTCCCCTACGTGCAATACTCCACTACACATCAGTCTACCGTCCTCCCCTCTGTGCAATACTCCACTACTCATCAGTCTTCCGTCCTCCCCTACGTGCAATACACCTGTACTCATCAGTCTACCGTCCTCCCCTCTGTGCAATACACCACTACTCATCAGTCTACCGTCCTCCCCTCTGTGCAATACACCACTACTCATCAGTCTACCGTCCTCCCCTCTGTGCAATACACCACTACTCATCAGTCTACCGTCCTCCCCTACGTGCAATACACCAGTACTCATCAGTCTACCGTCCTCCCCTCTGTGCAACACACCAATACTCATCAGTCTCCCATCCTCCCCTCTGTGCAATACACCGCTACTCATCAGTCTACCGCCCTCCCCTCTGTGAAACACACCACTACTCATCAGTCTCCCATCCTCCCCTCTGTGCAATACACCACTACTCATCAGTCTACCGTCCTCCCCTCTGTGCAACACACCACTACTCATCAGTCTACCGTCCTCCCCTCTGTGCAATACACCACTACTCATCAGTCTACCGTCCTCCCCTCTGTGCAATACACCACTACTCATCAGTCTACCGTCCTCCCCTACGTGCAATACACCACTACTCATCAGTCTACCGTCCTCCGCTCTGTGCAATACACCACTACTCATCAGTCTACCGTCCTCCCCTCTGTGCAATACACCACTACTCATCAGTCTACCGTCCTCCCCTCTGTGCAATACACCACTACTCATCAGTCTACCGTCCTCCCCTCTGTGCAATACACCACTACTCATCAGTCTACCGTCCTCCCCTCTGTGCAATACACCACTACTCATCAGTCTACCGTCCTCCCCTACGTGCAATACACCACTACTCATCTGTCTACCGTCCTCCCCTACGTGCAATACACCACTACTCATCAGTCTACCATCCTCCCCTCTGTGCAATACACCACTACTCATCAGTCTACCGTCCTCCCCTACGTGCAATACACCACTACTCATCAGTCTACCGTCCTCCCCGCTGTGCAAAACACCACAACTCATCAGTCTACCGCCCTCCCCTCTGTCCAATACACCACTACTCATCAGTCTACCGCCCTCCCCTCTGTGCAATACACCACTACTCATCAGTCTACCGCCCTCCCCTCTGTGCAATACACCACTACTCATCAGTCTACCGTCCTCCACTCTGTGCAATACACCACTACTCATCAGTCTACCGTCCTCCCCTCTGTGCAATACACCGCTACTCATCAGTCTACCGTCCTCCCCTCTGTGCAATACACCACTACTCATCAGTCTACCGTCCTCCCCTACGTGCAACACACCACTACTCATCAGTCTACCGTCCTCCCCTACGTGCAACACACCACTACTCATCAGTCTACCGTCCTCCCCTCTGTGCAATACACCACTACTCATCAGTCTACCGCCCTCCCCTCTGTGCAACACACCACTACTCATCAGTCTACCGCCCTCCCCTCTGTGCAAAACACCACTACTCATCAGTCTACCGCCCTCCCCTACGTGCAATACACCACTACTCATCAGTCAACCGTCCTCCCCTCTGTGCAAAACACCACTACTCATCAGTCTACCGTCCTCCCCTCTGTGCAATACACCACTACTCATCAGTCTACCGCCCTCCACTCTGTGCAATACACCACTACTCATCAGTCTACCGCCCTCCCCTCTGTGCAATACACAACTACTCATCAGTCTCCCGTCCTCCCCTCTGTGCAATACACCACTACTCATCAGTCTACCGTCCTCCCCTCTGTGCACTACACCACTACTCATCAGTCTACCGTTCTCCCCTCTGTGCAATACACCACTACTCATCAGTCTACCGTCCTCCCCTCTGTGCAACACACCACTACTCATCAGTCTACCGTCCTCCCCTCTGTGCAATACACCACTACTCATCAGTCTACCGTCCTCCCCTCTGTGCAATACACCGCTACTCATCAGTCTACCGTCCTCCCCTCTGTGCAATACACCACTACTCATCAGTCTACCGTCCTCCCGTACGTGCAACACACCACTACTGATCAGTCTACCGTCCTCCCCTACGTGCAACACACCACTACTCATCAGTCTACCGTCCTCCCCTCTGTGCAATACACCACTACTCATCAGTCTACCGCCCTCCCCTCTGTGCAACACACCACTACTCATCAGTCTACCGGCCTCCCCTCTGTGCAAAACACCACTACTCATCAGTCTACCGCCCTCCCCTACGTGCAATACACCACTACTCATCAGTCAACCGTCCTCCCCTCTGTGCAAAACACCACTACTCATCAGTCTACCGTCCTCCCCTCTGTGCAATACACCACTACTCATCAGTCTACCGCCCTCCCCTCTGTGCAATACACCACTACTCATCAGTCTACCGCCCTCCCCTCTGTGCAATACACAACTACTCATCAGTCTCCCGTCCTCCCCTCTGTGCAATACACCACTACTCATCAGTCTACCGTCCTCCCCTCTGTGCACTACACCACTACTCATCAGTCTACCGTTCTCCCCTCTGTGCAATACACCACTACTCATCAGTCTACCGTCCTCCCCTCTGTGCAACACACCACTACTCATCAGTCTACCGTCCTCCCCTCTGTGCAATACACCACTACTCATCAGTCTACCGTCCTCCCCTCTGTGCAATACTCCACTACTCATCAGTCTTCCGTCCTCCCCTACGTGCAATACACCTGTACTCATCAGTCTACCGTCCTCCCCTCTGTGCAATACACCACTACTCATCAGTCTACCGTCCTCCCCTCTGTGCAATACACCACTACTCATCAGTCTACCGTCCTCCCCTACGTGCAATACACCAGTACTCATCAGTCTACCGTCCTCCCCTCTGTGCAACACACCAATACTCATCAGTCTCCCATCCTCCCCTCTGTGCAATACACCACTACTCATCAGTCTACCGCCCTCCCCTCTGTGCAACACAGCACTACTCATCAGTCTCCCATCCTCCCCTCTGTGCAATACACCACTACTCAACATTCTACCGTCCTGCCCTCTGTGCAATACACCACTACTCATCAGTCTACCGTCCTGCCCTCTGTGCAATACACCACTACTCATCAGTCTACCGTCCTCCCCTCTGTGCAATACACCACTACTCATCAGTCTACCGTCCTCCCCTCTGTGCAATACACCACTACTCATCAGTCTACCGTCCTCCCCTCTGTGCAATACACCACTACTCATCAGTCTACCGTCCTCCCTTCTGTGCAATACACCACTACTCATCAGTCTACCGTCCTCCCCTCTGTGCAACACACCACTACTCATCAGTCTACCGTCCTCCCCTCTGTGCAATACACCACTAGTCATCAATCTACCGTCCTCCCCTCTGTGCAATACACCACTACTCATCAGTCTACCGTCCTCCCGTCTCTGCAATACACCACTACTCATCAGTCTACCGTCCTCCCCTCTGTGCAACACACCACTACTCATCAGTCTACCGTCCTCCCCTCTGTGCAACACACCACTACTCATCAGTCTACCGTCCTCCCCTCTGTGCAATACACCACTACTCATCAGTCTGCCGTCCTCCCCTCTGTGCAACACACCACTACTCATCAGTCTCCCATCCTCCCCTCTGTGCAATAAACCACTACTCATCAGTGTACCGTCCTCCCCTACGTGCAATACACCACTACTCATCAGTCTACCGTCCTCCCCTCTGTGCAATACACCACAACTCATCAGTCTACCGTCCTCTCCTCTGTGCAATAAACCACTACTCATCAGTCTACCGTCCTCCCGTCTGTGCAATACACCACTACTCATCAGTCTCCCATCCTCCCCTCTGTGCAATACACCACTACTCATCAGTCTACCGTCCTCCCCTCTGTGCAATACACCACTACTCATCAGTCTACCGTCCTCCCCTCTGTGCTATACACCACTACTCATCAGTCTACCGTCCTCCCCTCTGTGCAATACACCACTACTCATCAGTCTACCGTCCTCCCCTCTGTGCAATACACCACTACTCATCAGTCTACCGTCCTCCCCTCTGTGCAATACACCACTACTCATCAGTCTACCGTCCTCCCCTCTGTGCAATACACCACTAGTCATCAATCTACCGTCCTCCCCTCTGTGCAATACACCACTACTCATCAGTCTACCGTCCTCCCCTCTCTGCAATACACCACTACTCATCAGTCTACCGTCCTCCCCTCTGTGCAACACACCACTACTCATCAGTCTACCGTCCTCCCCTCTGTGCAACACACCACTACTCATCAGTCTACCGTCCTCCCCTACGTGCAACACTCCACTACTCATCAGTCTACCTTCCTCCCCTCTGTGCAATACACCACTACTCATCAGTCTACCGTCCTCCCCTACGTGCAACACTCCACTACTCATCAGTCTACCGTCCTCCCCTCTGTGCAACACTCCTCTACTCATCAGTCTACCGTCCTCCCCTCTGTGCAATACACCACTACTCATCAGTCTACCGCCCTCCCCTCTGTGCAATACACCACTACTCATCAGTCTACCGTCCTCCCCTACGTGCAATACACCAGTACTCATCAGTCTACCGTCCTCCCCTCTGTGCAACACACCAATACTCATCAGTCTCCCATCCTCCCCTCTGTGCAATACACCACTACTCATCAGTCTACCGCCCTCCCCTCTGTGCAACACAGCACTACTCATCAGTCTCCCATCCTCCCCTCTGTGCAATACACCACTACTCAACATTCTACCGTCCTCCCCTACGTGCAATACACCACTACTCATCAGTCTACCGTCCTGCCCTCTGTGCAATACACCACTACTCATCAGTCTACCGTCCTCCCCTCTGTGCAATACACCACTACTCATCAGTCTACCGTCCTCCCCTCTGTGCAATACACCACTACTCATCAGTCTACCGTTCCTCCACTCTGTGCAATACACCACTACTCATCAGTCTACCGTCCTCCCTTCTGTGCAATACACCACTACTCATCAGTCTACCGTCCTCCCCTCTGTGCAACACACCACTACTCATCAGTCTACCGTCCTCCCCTCTGTGCAATACACCACTAGTCATCAATCTACCGTCCTCCCCTCTGTGCAATACACCACTACTCATCAGTCTACCGTCCTCCCCTCTCTGCAATACACCACTACTCATCAGACTACCGTCCTCCCCTCTGTGCAACACACCACTACTCATCAGTCTACCGTCCTCCCCTCTGTGCAACACACCACTACTCATCAGTCTACCGTCCTCCCCTCTGTGCAATACACCACTACTCATCAGTCTGCCGTCCTCCCCTCTGTGCAACACACCACTACTCATCAGTCTCCCATCCTCCCCTCTGTGCAATAAACCACTACTCATCAGTGTACCGTCCTCCCCTACGTGCAATACACCACTACTCATCAGTCTACCGTCCCTCCCCTCTGTGCAATACACCACAACTCATCAGTCTACCGTCCTCTCCTCTGTGCAATAAACCACTACTCATCAGTCTACCGTCCTCCCCTCTGTGCAATACACCACTACTCATCAGTCTCCCATCCTCCCCTCTGTGCAATACACCACTACTCATCAGTCTACCGTCCTCCCCTCTGTGCAATACACCACTACTCATCAGTCTACCGTCCTCCCCTCTGTGCTATACACCACTACTCATCAGTCTACCGTCCTCCCCTCTGTGCAATACACCACTACTCATCAGTCTACCGTCCTCCCCTCTGTGCAATACACCACTACTCATCAGTCTACCGTCCTCCCCTCTGTGCAATACACCACTACTCATCAGTCTACCGTCCTCCCCTCTGTGCAATACACCACTACTCATCAGTCTACCGTCCTCCCCTCTGTGCAACACACCACTACTCATCAGTCCTACCGTCCTCCCCAACGTGCAACACTCCACTACTCATCAGTCTACCTTCCTCCCCTCTGTGCAATACACCACTACTCATCAGTCTACCGTCCTCCCCTACGTGCAACACTCCACTACTCATCAGTCTACCGTCCTCCCCTCTGTGCAACACTCCTCTACTCATCAGTCTACCGTCCTCCCCTCTGTGCAATACACCACTACTCATCAGTCTACCGCCCTCCCCTCTGTGCAATACACCACTAGTCATCAGTCTACCGCCCTCCCCTCTGTGCAATACACCACTACTCATCAGTCTACCACCCTCCCCTCTGTGCAACACACCACTACTCATCAGTCTACCGTCCTCCCCTCTGTGCAATACACCACTACTCATCAGTCTACCGTCCACCCCTCTGTGCAATACACCACTACTCATCAGTCTACCGTCCTCCCCTCTGTGCAACACACCACTACTCATCAGTCTACCGTCCTCCCCTCTGTGCAATACACCACTACTCATCAGTCTACCGCCCTCCCCTCTGTGCAATACACCACTACTCATCAGTCTACCGCCCTCCCCTCTGTGCAATACACCACTACTCATCAGTCTACCGTCCTCCCCTCTGTGCAACACACCACTACTCATCAGTCTACCGTCCTCCCTCTGTGCAATACACCACTACTCATCACTCTACCGTCCTCCCCTCTGTGCAATACACCACTACTCATCAGTCTACCGTCCTCCCCTCTGTGCAATACACCACTACTCATCAGTCTACCGTCCTCCCCTCTGTGGAATACACCACTACTCATCAGTCTACCGTCCTCCCCTCTGTGCAATACACCACTACTCATCAGTCTACCGTCCTCCCCTCTGTGCAACACACCACTACTCATCAGTCTACCGTCCTCCCCTCTGTGCAATACACCACTACTCATCAGTCTACCGTCCTCCCCTCTGTGCAATACACCACTACTCATCAGTCTACCGCCCTCCCCTCTGTGCAATAGACCACTACTCATCAGTCTACCGTCCTCCCCTCTGTGCAATACACCACTACTCATCAGTCTACCGTCCTCCCCCTCTGTGCAATACACCACTACTCATCAGTCTGCCGTCCTCCCCTCTGTGCAACACACCACTACTCATCAGTCTACCGTCCTCCCCTCTGTGCAACACACCACTAGTCATCAATCTACCGTCCTCCCCTCTGTGCAATACACCACTACTCATCAGTCTCCCGCCCTCCCCTCTGTGCAACACTCCACTACTCATCAGTCTACCGTCCTCCCCTCTGTGCAATACACCACTACTCATCAGTCTACCGTCCTCCCCTCTCTGCAATACACCACTACTCATCAGTCTACCGTCCTCCCCTCTGTGCAACACACCACTACTCATCAGTCTACCGTCCTCCCCTCTGTGCAACACACCACTACTCATCAGTCTACCGTCCTCCCCTCTGTGCAATACACCACTACTCATCAGTCTACCGTCCTCGCCTCTGTGCAACACACCGCTACTCATCAGTCTCCCATCCTCCCCTCTGTGCAATACACCACTACTCATCAGTGTACCGTCCTCCCCTACGTGCAATACACCACTACTCATCAGTCTACCGTCCTCCCCCTCTGTGCAATACACCACTACTCATCAGTCTACCGTCCTCTCCTCTGTGCAATAAACCACGACTCATCAGTCTACCGTCCTCCCCTCTGTGCAATACACCACTACTCATCAGTCTACCGTCCTCCCTCTGTGCAATACACCACTACTCATCAGTCTACCGTCCTCCCCTCTGTGCAATACACCACTACTCATCAGTCTACCGTCCTCCCCTCTGTGCTATACACCACTACTCATCAGTCTACCGTCCTCCCCTCTGTGCAATACACCACTACTCATCAGTCTACCGTCCTCCCCCTACGTGCAATACACCACTACTCATCAGTCTCCCGTCCTCCCCTACGTGCAATACACCACTACTCATCAGTCTCCCATCCTCCCCTCTGTGCAATACACCACTACTCATCAGTCTACCGTCCTCCCCTCTGTGCAACACACCACTACTCATCAGTCTACCGTCCTCCCCTCTGTGCAATACACCACTACTCATCAGTCTACCGTCCTCCCCTCTGTGCAATACACCACTACTCATCAGTCTACCGTCCTCCCCTCTGTGCAATACACCACCACTCATCAGTCTACCGTCCTCCCCTACGTGCAATACTCCACTACACATCAGTCTACCGTCCTCCCCTCTGTGCAATACTCCACTACTCATCAGTCTACCGTCCTCCCCTACGTGCAATACACCTGTACTCATCAGTCTACCGTCCTCCCCTCTGTGCAATACACCACTACTCATCAGTCTACCGTCCTCCCCTCTGTGCAATACACCACTACTCATCAGTCTACCGTCCTCCCCTCTGTGCAATACACCACTACTCATCAGTCTACCGTCCTCCCCTACGTGCAATACACCAGTACTCATCAGTCTACCGTCCTCCCCTCTGTGCAACACACCAATACTCATCAGTCTCCCATCCTCCCCTCTGTGCGATACACCGCTACTCATCAGTCTACCGCCCTCCCCTCTGTGAAACACACCACTACTCATCAGTCTCCCATCCTCCCCTCTGTGCAATACACCACTACTCATCAGTCTACCGTCCTCCCCTCTGTGCAACACACCACTACTCATCAGTCTACCCGTCCTCCCCTCTGTGCAATACACCACTACTCATCAGTCTACCGTCCTCCCCTCTGTGCAATACACCACTACTCATCAGTCTACCGTCCTCCCCTACGTGCAATACACCACTACTCATCAGTCTACCGTCCTCCGCTCTGTGCAATACACCACTACTCATCAGTCTACCGTCCTCCCCTCTGTGCAATACACCACTACTCATCAGTCTACCGTCCTCCCCTCTGTGCAATACACCACTACTCATCAGTCTACCGTCCTCCCCTCTGTGCAATACACCACTACTCATCAGTCTACTGTCCTCCCCTCTGTGCAATACACCACTACTCATCAGTCTACCGTCCTCCCCTACGTGCAATACACCACTACTCATCTGTCTACCGTCCTCCCCTACGTGCAATACACCACTACTCATCAGTCTACCATCCTCCCCTCTGTGCAATACACCACTACTCATCAGTCTACCGTCCTCCCCTACGTGCAATACACCACTACTCATCAGTCTACCGTCCTCCCCGCTGTGCAAAACACCACAACTCATCAGTCTACCCGCCCTCCCCTCTGTCCAATACACCACTACTCATCAGTCTACCGCCCTCCCCTCTGTGCAATACACCACTACTCATCAGTCTACCGCCCTCCCCTCTGTGCAATACACCACTACTCATCAGTCTACCGTCCTCCACTCTGTGCAATACACCACTACTCATCAGTCTACCGTCCTCCCCTCTGTGCAATACACCGCTACTCATCAGTCTACCGTCCTCCCCTCTGTGCAATACACCACTACTCATCAGTCTACCGTCCTCCCCTACGTGCAACACACCACTACTCATCAGTCTACCGTCCTCCCTACGTGCAACACACCACTACTCATCAGTCTACCGTCCTCCCCTCTGTGCAATACACCACTACTCATCAGTCTACCGCCCTCCCCTCTGTGCAACACACCACTACTCATCAGTCTACCGCCCTCCCCTCTGTGCAAAACACCACTACTCATCAGTCTACCGCCCTCCCCTACGTGCAATACACCACTACTCATCAGTCAACCGTCCTCCCCTCTGTGCAAAACACCACTACTCATCAGTCTACCGTCCTCCCCTCTGTGCAATACACCACTACTCATCAGTCTACCGCCCTCCACTCTGTGCAATACACCACTACTCATCAGTCTACCGCCCTCCCCTCTGTGCAATACACAACTACTCATCAGTCTCCCGTCCTCCCCTCTGTGCCATACACCACTACTCATCAGTCTACCGTCCTCCCCTCTGTGCACTACACCACTACTCATCAGTCTACCGTTCTCCCCTCTGTGCAATACACCACTACTCATCAGTCTACCGTCCTCCCCTCTGTGCAACACACCACTACTCATCAGTCTACCGTCCTCCCCTCTGTGCAATACACCACTACTCATCAGTCTACCGTCCTCCCCTCTGTGCAATGCACCACTACTCATCAGTCTACCGTCCTCCCCTCTGTGCAATACACCACTACTGATCAGTCTACCGTCCTCCCCTCTGTGCAATACACCACTACTCATCAGTCTCCCATCCTCCCCTCTGTGCAATACACCACTACTCATCAGTCTACCGTCCTCCCCTCTGTGCAATACACCACTACTCATCAGTCTACCGTCCTCCCCTCTGTGCTATACACCACTACTCATCAGTCTACCGTCCTCCCCTCTGTGCAATACAGCACTACTCATCAGTCTACCGTCCTCCCCTCTGTGCAATACACCACTACTCATCAGTCTACCGTCCTCCCCTCTGTGCAATACACCACTACTCATCAGTCTACCGTCCTCCCCTCTGTGCAATACACCACTACTCATCAGTCTACCGTCCTCCCCTCTGTGCAACACACCACTACTCATCAGTCTACCGTCCTCCCCTACGTGCAACACTCACTACTCATCAGTCTACCTTCCTCCCCTCTGTGCAATACATCACTACTCATCAGTCTACCGTCCTCCCCTACGTGCAACACTCCACTACTCATCTGTCTACCGTCCTCCCCTCTGTGCAACACT
This sequence comes from Mobula birostris, assembly GCF_030028105.1. NCBI lineage: Eukaryota > Metazoa > Chordata > Chondrichthyes > Myliobatiformes > Myliobatidae > Mobula > Mobula birostris. Next base: position 34,761 of record NW_027274657.1, on the reverse strand, counting down.
CCTCTACTCATCAGTCTACCGTCCTCCCCTCTGTGCAATACACCACTACTCATCAGTCTACCGCCCTCCCCTCTGTGCAATACACCACTAGTCATCAGTCTACCCGCCCTCCCCTCTGTGCAATACACCACTACTCATCAGTCTACCACCCTCCCCTCTGTGCAACACACCACTACTCATCAGTCTACCGTCCTCCCCTCTGTGCAATACACCACTACTCATCAGTCTACCGTCCACCCCTCTGTGCAATACACCACTACTCATCAGTCTACCGTCCTCCCCTCTGTGCAACACACCACTACTCATCAGTCTACCGTCCTCCCCTCTGTGCAATACACCACTACTCATCAGTCTACCGCCCTCCCCTCTGTGCAATACACCACTACTCATCAGTCTACCGCCCTCCCCTCTGTGCAATACACCACTACTCATCAGTCTACCGTCCTCCCCTCTGTGCAACACACCACTACTCATCAGTCTACCGTCCTCCCCTCTGTGCAATACACCACTACTCATCACTCTACCGTCCTCCCCTCTGTGCAATACACCACTACTCATCAGTCTACCGTCCTCCCCTCTGTGCAATACACCACTACTCATCAGTCTACCGTCCTCCCCCTCTGTGGAATACACCACTACTCATCAGTCTACCGTCCTCCCCTCTGTGCAATACACCACTACTCATCAGTCTACCGTCCTCCCCTCTGTGCAACACACCACTACTCATCAGTCTACCGTCCTCCCCTCTGTGCAATACACCACTACTCATCAGTCTACCGTCCTCCCCTCTGTGCAATACACCACTACTCATCAGTCTACCGCCCTCCCCTCTGTGCAATAGACCACTACTCATCAGTCTACCGTCCTCCCCTCTGTGCAATACACCACTGCTCATCAGTCTACCGTCCTCCCCTCTGTGCAATACACCACTACTCATCAGTCTGCCGTCCTCCCCTCTGTGCAACACACCACTACTCATCAGTCTACCGTCCTCCCTTCTGTGCAACACACCACTAGTCATCAATCTACCGTCCTCCCCTCTGTGCAATACACCACTACTCATCAGTCTCCCGCCCTCCCCTCTGTGCAACACTCCACTACTCATCAGTCTACCGTCCTCCCCTCTGTGCAATACACCACTACTCATCAGTCTACCGTCCTCCCCTCTGTGCAATACACCACTACTCATCAGTCTACCGTCCTCCCCTCTGTGCAACACACCACTACTCATCAGTCTACCGTCCTCCCCTCTGTGCAACACACCACTACTCATCAGTCTACCGTCCTCCCCTCTGTGCAATACACCACTACTCATCAGTCTACCGTCCTCCCCTCTGTGCAACACACCGCTACTCATCAGTCTCCCATCCTCCCCTCTGTGCAATACACCACTACTCATCAGTGTACCGTCCTCCCCTACGTGCAATACACCACTACTCATCAGTCTACCGTCCTCCCCTCTGTGCAATACACCACTACTCATCAGTCTACCGTCCTCTCCTCTGTGCAATAAACCACTACTCATCAGTCTACCGTCCTCCCCTCTGTGCAATACACCACTACTCATCAGTCTACCGTCCTCCCCTCTGTGCAATACACCACTACTCATCAGTCTACCGTCCTCCCCTCTGTGCAATACACCACTACTCATCAGTCTACCGTCCTCCCCTCTGTGCTATACACCACTACTCATCAGTCTACCGTCCTCCCCTCTGTGCAATACACCACTACTCATCAGTCTACGTCCTCCCCTCTGTGCAATACACCACTACTCATCAGTCTACCATCCTCCCCTCTGTGCAATACACCACCACTCATCAGTCTACCGTCCTCCCCTACGTGCAATACTCCACTACACATCAGTCTACCGTCCTCCCCTCTGTGCAATACTCCACTACTCATCAGTCTTCCGTCCTCCCCTACGTGCAATACACCTGTACTCATCAGTCTACCGTCCTCCCCTCTGTGCAATACACCACTACTCATCAGTCTACCGTCCTCCCCTCTGTGCAATACACCACTACTCATCAGTCTACCGTCCTCCCCTCTGTGCAATACACCACTACTCATCAGTCTACCGTCCTCCCCTATGTGCAATACACCAGTACTCATCAGTCTACCGTCCTCCCCTCTGTGCAACACACCAATACTCATCAGTCTCCCATCCTCCCCTCTGTGCAATACACCGCTACTCATCAGTCTACCATCCTCCCCTCTGTGAAACACACCACTACTCATCAGTCTCCCATCCTCCCCTCTGTGCAATACACCACTACTCATCAGTCTACCGTCCTCCCCTCTGTGCAACACACCACTACTCATCAGTCTACCGTCCTCCCCTCTGTGCAATACACCACTACTCATCAGTCTACCGTCCTCCACTCTGTGCAATACACCACTACTCATCAGTCTACCGTCCTCCCCTCTGTGCAATACACCACTACTCATCAGTCTACCGTCCTCCCCTACGTGCAATACACCACTACTCATCAGTCTACCGTCCTCCGCTCTGTGCAATACACCACTACTCATCAGTCTACCGCCCTCCCCTCTGTGCAATACACCACTACTCATCAGTCTACCGTCCTCCCCTCTGTGCAATACACCACTACTCATCAGTCTACCGTCCTCCCCTCTGTGCAATACACCACTACTCATCAGTCTACCGTCCTCCCCTCTGTGCAATACACCACTACTCATCAGTCTACCGTCCTCCCCTACGTGCAATACACCACTACTCATCTGTCTACCGTCCTCCCCTACGTGCAATACACCACTACTCATCAGTCTACCTTCCTCCCCTCTGTGCAATACACCACTACTCATCAGTCTACCGTCCTCCCCTACGTGCAATACACCACTACTCATCAGTCTACCGTCCTCCCCGCTGTGCAAAACACCACAACTCATCAGTCTACCGCCCTCCCCTCTGTCCAATACACCACTACTCATCAGTCTTCCGCCCTCCCCTCTGTGCAATACACCACTACTCATCAGTCTACCGCCCTCCCCTCTGTGCAATACACCACTACTCATCAGTCTACCGTCCTCCCCTCTGTGCACTACACCACTACTCATCAGTCTACCGTTCTCCCCTCTGTGCAATACACCACTACTCATCAGTCTACCGTCCTCCCCTCTGTGCAACACACCACTACTCATCAGTCTACCGTCCTCCCATCTGTGCAATACACCACTACTCATCAGTCTACCGTCCTCCCCTCTGTGCAATGCACCACTACTCATCAGTCTACCGTCCTCCCCTCTGTGCAATACACCACTACTCATCAGTCTACCGTCCTCCCTCTGTGCAATACACCACTACTCATCAGTCTACCGTCCTCCCCTCTGTGCAATACACCACTACTCATCAGTCTACCGTACTCCCCTCTGTGCAATACACCACTACTAATCAGTCTGCCGTCCTCCCCTCTGTGCAATACACCACTACTCATCTGTCTACCGTCCTCCCCTACGTGCAATACACCACTACTCATCAGTCTACCGTCCTCCCCTACGTGCAATACACCACTACTCATCAGTCTCCCATCCTCCCCTCTGTGCAATACACCACTACTCATCAGTCTACCGTCCTCCCCTCTGTGCAATACACCACTACTCATCAGTCTACCGTCCTCCCCTCTGTGCAATACACCACTACTCATCAGTCTACCGTCCTCCCCTCTGTGCAATACACCACTACTCATCAGTCTACCGTCCTCCCCTACGTGCAATACACCACTACTCATCTGTCTACCGTCCTCCCCTACGTGCAATACACCACTACTCATCAGTCTACCATCCTCCCCTCTGTGCAATACACCACTACTCATCAGTCTACCGTCCTCCCCTACGTGCAATACACCACTACTCATCAGTCTACCGTCCTCCCCGCTGTGCAAAACACCACAACTCATCAGTCTACCGCCCTCCCCTCTGTCCAATACACCACTACTCATCAGTCTACCGCCCTCCCCTCTGTGCAATACACCACTACTCATCAGTCTACCCGCCCTCCCCTCTGTGCAATACACCACTACTCATCAGTCTACCGTCCTCCACTCTGTGCAATACACCACTACTCATCAGTCTACCGTCCTCCCCTCTGTGCAACACACCGCTACTCATCAGTCTACCGTCCTCCCCTCTGTGCAATACACCACTACTCATCAGTCTACCGTCCTCCCCTACGTGCAACACACCACTACTCATCAGTCTACCGTCCTCCCCTACGTGCAACACACCACTACTCATCAATCTACCGTCCTCCCCTCTGTGCAATACACCACTACTCATCAGTCTACCGCCCTCCCCTCTGTGCAACACACCACTACTCATCAGTCTACCGCCCTCCCCTCTGTGCAAAACACCACTACTCATCAGTCTACCGCCCTCCCCTACGTGCAATACACCACTACTCATCAGTCAACCGTCCTCCCCTCTGTGCAAAACACCACTACTCATCAGTCTACCGTCCTCCCCTCTGTGCAATACACCACTACTCATCAGTCTACCGCCCTCCACTCTGTGCAATACACCACTACTCATCAGTCTACCGCCCTCCCCTCTGTGCAATACACAACTACTCATCAGTCTCCCGTCCTCCCCTCTGTGCAATACACCACTACTCATCAGTCTACCGTCCTCCCCTCTGTGCACTACACCACTACTCATCAGTCTACCGTTCTCCCCTCTGTGCAATACACCACTACTCATCAGTCTACCGTCCTCCCCTCTGTGCAACACACCACTACTCATCAGTCTACCGTCCCTCCCCTCTGTGCAATACACCACTACTCATCAGTCTACCGTCCTCCCCTCTGTGCAATGCACCACTACTCATCAGTCTACCGTCCTCCCCTCTGTGCAATACACCACTACTCATCAGTCTACCGTCCTCCCCTCTGTGCAATACACCACTACTCATCAGTCTCCCATCCTCCCCTCTGTGCAATACACCACTACTCATCAGTCTACCGTCCTCCCCTCTGTGCAATACACCACTACTCATCAGTCTACCGTCCTCCCCTCTGTGCTATACACCACTACTCATCAGTCTACCGTCCTCCCCTCTGTGCAATACAGCACTACTCATCAGTCTACCGTCCTCCCCTCTGTGCAATACACCACTACTCATCAGTCTACCGTCCTCCCCTCTGTGCAATACACCACTACTCATCAGTCTACCGTCCTCCCCTCTGTGCAATACACCACTACTCATCAGTCTACCGTCCTCCCCTCTGTGCAACACACCACTACTCATCAGTCTACCGTCCTCCCCTACGTGCAACACTCCACTACTCATCAGTCTACCTTCCTCCCCTCTGTGCAATACATCACTACTCATCAGTCTACCGTCCTCCCCTACGTGCAACACTCCACTACTCATCAGTCTACCGTCCTCCCCTCTGTGCAACACTCCTCTACTCATCAGTCTACCGTCCTCCCCTCTGTGCAATACACCACTACTCATCAGTCTACCGCCCTCCCCTCTGTGCAATACACCACTAGTCATCAGTCTACCGCCCTCCCCTCTGTGCAATACACCACTACTCATCAGTCTACCACCCTCCCCTCTGTGCAACACACCACTACTCATCAGTCTACCGTCCACCCCTCTGTGCAATACACCACTACTCATCAGTCTACCGTCCTCCCCTCTGTGCAACACACCACTACTCATCAGTCTACCGTCCTCCCCTCTGTGCAATACACCACTACTCATCAGTCTACCGCCCTCCCCTCTGTGCAATACACCACTACTCATCAGTCTACCGCCCTCCCCTCTGTGCAATACACCACTACTCATCAGTCTACCGTCCTCCCCTCTGTGCAACACACCACTACTCATCAGTCTACCGTCCTCCCCTCTGTGCAATACACCACTACTCATCACTCTACCGTCCTCCCCTCTGTGCAATACACCACTACTCATCAGTCTACCGTCCTCCTCTCTGTGCAATACACCACTACTCATCAGTCTACCGCCCTCCCCTCTGTGCAATACACAACTACTCATCAGTCTCCCGTCCTCCCCTCTGTGCAATACAGCACTACTCATCAGTCTACCGTCCTCCCCTCTGTGCACTACACCACTACTCATCAGTCTACCGTTCTCCCCTCTGTGCAATACACCACTACTCATCAGTCTACCGTCCTCCCCTCTGTGCAACACACCACTACTCATCAGTCTACCGTCCTCCCCTACGTGCAACACTCCACTACTCATCAGTCTACCTTCCTCCCCTCTGTGCAATACATCACTACTCATCAGTCTACCGTCCTCCCCTACGTGCAACACTCCACTACTCATCAGTCTACCGTCCTCCCCTCTGTGCAACACTCCTCTACTCATCAGTCTACCGTCCTCCCCTCTGTGCAATACACCACTACTCATCAGTCTACCGCCCCTCCCCTCTGTGCAATACACCACTAGTCATCAGTCTACCGCCCTCCCCTCTGTGCAATACACCACTACTCATCAGTCTACCACCCTCCCCTCTGTGCAACACACCACTACTCATCAGTCTACCGTCCTCCCCTCTGTGCAATACACCACTACTCATCAGTCTACCGTCCACCCCTCTGTGCAATACACCACTACTCATCAGTCTACCGTCCTCCCCTCTGTGCAACACACCACTACTCATCAGTCTACCGTCCTCCCCTCTGTGCAATACACCACTACTCATCAGTCTACCGCCCTCCCCTCTGTGCAATACACCACTACTCATCAGTCTACCGCCCTCCCCTCTGTGCAATACACCACTACTCATCAGTCTACCGTCCTCCCCTCTGTGCAACACACCACTACTCATCAGTCTACCGTCCTCCCCTCTGTGCAATACACCACTACTCATCACTCTACCGTCCTCCCCTCTGTGCAATACACCACTACTCATCAGTCTACCGTCCTCCTCTCTGTGCAATACACCACTACTCATCAGTCTACCGTCCTCCCCTCTGTGGAATACACCACTACTCATCAGTCTACCGTCCTCCCCTCTGTGCAATACACCACTACTCATCAGTCTACCGTCCTCCCCTCTGTGCAACACACCACTACTCATCAGTCTACCGTCCTCCCCTCTGTGCAATACACCACTACTCATCAGTCTACCGTCCTCCCCTCTGTGCAATACACCACTACTCATCAGTCTACCGCCCTCCCCTCTGTGCAATAGACCACTACTCATCAGTCTACCGTCCTCCCCTCTGTGCAATACACCACTACTCATCAGTCTACCGTCCTCCCCTCTGTGCAATACACCACTACTCATCAGTCTGCCGTCCTCCCTCTGTGCAACACACCACTACTCATCAGTCTACCGTCCTCCCCTCTGTGCAACACACCACTAGTCATCAATCTACCGTCCTCCCCTCTGTGCAATACACCACTACTCATCAGTCTCCCGCCCTCCCCTCTGTGCAACACTCCACTACTCATCAGTCTACCGTCCTCCCCTCTGTGCAATACACCACTACTCATCAGTCTACCGTCCTCCCCTCTCTGCAATACACCACTACTCATCAGTCTACCGTCCTCCCCTCTGTGCAACACACCACTACTCATCAGTCTACCGTCCTCCCCTCTGTGCAACACACCACTACTCATCAGTCTACCGTCCTCCCCTCTGTGCAATACACCACTACTCATCAGTCTACCGTCCTCCCCTCTGTGCAACACACCGCTACTCATCAGTCTCCCATCCTCCCCTCTGTGCAATACACCACTACTCATCAGTGTACCGTCCTCCCCTACGTGCAATACACCACTACTCATCAGTCTACCGTCCTCCCCTCTGTGCAATACACCACTACTCATCAGTCTACCGTCCTCTCCTCTGTGCAATAAACCACTACTCATCAGTCTACCGTCCTCCCCTCTGTGCAATACACCACTACTCATCAGTCTACCGTCCTCCCCTCTGTGCAATACACCACTACTCATCAGTCTACCGTCCTCCCCTCTGTGCAATACACCACTACTCATCAGTCTACCGTCCTCCCCTCTGTGCTATACACCACTACTCATCAGTCTACCGTCCTCCCCTCTGTGCAATACACCACTACTCATCAGTCTACCGTCCTCCCCTCTGTGCAATACACCACTACTCATCAGTCTACCATCCTCCCCTCTGTGCAATACATCACCACTCATCAGTCTACCGTCCTCCCCTACGTGCAATACTCCACTACACATCAGTCTACCGTCCTCCCCTCTGTGCAATACTCCACTACTCATCAGTCTTCCGTCCTCCCCTACGTGCAATACACCTGTACTCATCAGTCTACCGTCCTCCCCTCTGTGCAATACACCACTACTCATCAGTCTACCGTCCTCCCCTCTGTGCAATACACCACTACTCATCAGTCTAACCGTCCTCCCCTCTGTGCAATACACCACTACTCATCAGTCTACCGTCCTCCCCTATGTGCAATACACCAGTACTCATCAGTCTACCGTCCTCCCCTCTGTGCAACACACCAATACTCATCAGTCTCCCATCCTCCCCCTCTGTGCAATACACCGCTACTCATCAGTCTACCATCCTCCCCTCTGTGAAACACACCACTACTCATCAGTCTCCCATCCTCCCCTCTGTGCAATACACCACTACTCATCAGTCTACCGTCCTCCCCTCTGTGCAACACACCACTACTCATCAGTCTACCGTCCTCCCCTCTGTGCAATACACCACTACTCATCAGTCTACCGTCCTCCACTCTGTGCAATACACCACTACTCATCAGTCTACCGTCCTCCCCTCTGTGCAATACACCACTACTCATCAGTCTACCGTCCTCCCCTACGTGCAATACACCACTACTCATCAGTCTACCGTCCTCCGCTCTGTGCAATACACCACTACTCATCAGTCTACCGTCCTCCCCTCTGTGCAATACACCACTACTCATCAGTCTACCGTCCCCTCCCTCTGTGCAATACACCACTACTCATCAGTCTACCGTCCTCCCCTCTGTGCAATACACCACTACTCATCAGTCTACCGTCCTCCCCTCTGTGCAATACACCACTACTCATCAGTCTACTGTCCTCCCCTCTGTGCAACACACCACTACTCATCAGTCTACCGTCCTCCCCTCTCTACGTGCAATACACCACTACTCATCAGTCTACCATCCTCCCCTCTGTGCAATACACCACTACTCATCAGTCTACCGTCCTCCCCTACGTGCAATACACCACTACTCATCAGTCTACCGTCCTCCCCGCTGTGCAAAACACCACAACTCATCAGTCTACCGCCCTCCCCTCTGTCCAATACACCACTACTCATCAGTCTACCGCCCTCCCCTCTGTGCAATACACCACTACTCATCAGTCTACCGCCCTCCCCTCTGTGCAATACACCACTACTCATCAGTCTACCGTCCTCCCCTCTGTGCACTACACCACTACTCATCAGTCTACCGTTCTCCCCTCTGTGTAATACACCACTACTCATCAGTCTACCGTCCTCCCCTCTGTGCAACACACCACTACTCATCAGTCTACCGTCCTCCCATCTGTGCAATACACCACTACTCATCAGTCTACCGTCCTCCCCTCTGTGCAATGCACCACTACTCATCAGTCTACCGTCCTCCCCTCTGTGCAATACACCACTACTCATCAGTCTACCGTCCTCCCCTCTGTGCAATACACCACTACTCATCAGTCTACCGTCCTCCCCTCTGTGCAATACACCACTACTCATCAGTCTACCGTACTCCCCTCTGTGCAATACACCACTACTAATCAGTCTGCCGTCCTCCCCTCTGTGCAATACACCACTACTCATCTGTCTACCGTCCTCCCCTACGTGCAATACACCACTACTCATCAGTCTACCGTCCTCCCCTACGTGCAATACACCACTACTCATCAGTCTCCCATCCTCCCCTCTGTGCAATACACCACTACTCATCAGTCTACCGTCCTCCCCTCTGTGCAACACACCACTACTCATCAGTCTACCGTCCTCCCCTCTGTGCAATACACCACTACTCATCAGTCTACCGTCCTCCCCTCTGTGCAATACACCACTACTCATCAGTCTACCGTCCTCCCCTCTGTGCAATACACCACCACTCATCAGTCTACCGTCCTCCCCTACGTGCAATACTCCACTACACATCAGTCTACCGTCCTCCCCTCTGTGCAATACTCCACTACTCATCAGTCTTCCGTCCTCCCCTACGTGCAATACACCTGTACTCATCAGTCTACCGTCCTCCCCTCTGTGCAATACACCACTACTCATCAGTCTACCGTCCTCCCCTCTGTGCAATACACCACTACTCATCAGTCTACCGTCCTCCCCTACGTGCAATACACCAGTACTCATCAGTCTACCGTCCTCCCCTCTGTGCAACACACCAATACTCATCAGTCTCCCATCCTCCCCTCTGTGCAATACACCACTACTCATCAGTCTACCGCCCTCCCCTCTGTGCAACACACCACTACTCATCAGTCTCCCATCCTCCCCTCTGTGCAATACACCACTACTCAACATACTACCGTCCTCCCCTCTGTGCAACACACCACTACTCATCAGTCTACCGTCCTCCCCTCTGTGCAACACACCACTACTCATCAGTCTACCGTCCTCCCCTCTGTGCAATACACCACTACTCATCAGTCTACCGTCCTCCCCTCTGTGCAACACACCACTACTCATCAGTCTCCCATCCTCCCCTCTGTGCAATAAACCACTACTCATCAGTGTACCGTCCTCCCCTACGTGCAATACACCACTACTCATCAGTCTACGGTCCTCCCCTCTGTGCAATACACCACAACTCATCAGTCTACCGTCCTCTCCTCTGTGCAATAAACCACTACTCATCAGTCTACCGTCCTCCCCTCTGTGCAATACACCACTACTCATCAGTCTCCATCCTCCCCTCTGTGCAATACACCACTACTCATCAGTCTACCGTCCTGCCCTCTGTGCAATACACCACTACTCATCAGTCTACCGTCCTCCCCTCTGTGCTATACACCACTACTCATCAGTCTACCGTCCTCCCCTCTGTGCAATACACCACTACTCATCAGTCTACCGTCCTCCCCTCTGTGCAATACACCACTACTCATCAGTCTACCGTCCTCCCCTCTGTGCAATACACCACTACTCATCAGTCTACCGTCCTCCCCTCTGTGCAATACACCACTACTCATCAGTCTACCGTCCTTCCCTCTGTGCAACACACCACTTCTCATCAGTCTACCGTCCTCACCCTACGTGCAACACTCCACTACTCATCAGTCTACCTTCCTCCCCTCTGTGCAATACACCACTACTCATCAGTCTACCGTCCTCCCCTACGTGCAACACTCCACTACTCATCAGTCTACCGTCCTCCCCTCTGTGCAACACTCCTCTACTCATCAGTCTACCGTCCTCCCCTCTGTGCAATACACCACTACTCATCAGTCTACCGCCCTCCCCTCTGTGCAATACACCACTAGTCATCAGTCTACCGCCCTCCCCTCTGTGCAATACACCACTACTCATCAGTCTACCACCCTCCCCTCTGTGCAACACACCACTACTCATCAGTCTACCGTCCTCCCCTCTGTGCAATACACCACTACTCATCAGTCTACCGTCCACCCCTCTGTGCAATACACCACTACTCATCAGTCTCCCGTCCTCCCCTCTGCGCAACACACCACTACTCATCAGTCTACCGTCCTCCCCTCTGTGCAATACACCACTACTCATCAGTCTACCGTCCTCCCCTCTGTGCAATACACCACTACTCATCAGTCTACCGCCCTCCCCTCTGTGCAATACACCACTACTCATCAGTCTACCGTCCTCCCCTCTGTGCAACACACCACTACTCATCAGTCTACCGTCCTCCCCCTCTGTGCAATACACCACTACTCATCAGTCTACCGTTGTCCCCTCTGTGCAATACACCACTACTCATCAGTCTACCGTCCTCCCCTACGTGCAATACACCACTACTCATCAGTCTACCGTCCTCCCCTCTGTGCAATACACCACTACTCATCAGTCTACCGTCCTCCCCCTCTGTGCAGCACACCACTACACATCAGTCTACCGTCCTCCCCTCTGTGCAATACACCACTACTCATCAGTCTACCACCCTCCCCTCTGTGCAATACACCACTACTCATCTGTCTACCGTCCTCCCCGACGTGCAATACACCACTACTCATCAGTCTACCATCCCTCCCCTACGTGCAATACACCACTACTCATCAGTCTCCCATCCTCCCCTCTGTGCAATACACCACTACTCATCAGTCTACCGTCCTCCCCTCTGTGCAATACACCACTACTCATCAGTCTACCGTCCTCCCCTCTGTGCAATACACCACTACTCATCAGTCTACCGTCCTCCCCTCTGTGCAACACACCACTACTCATCAGTCTACCGTCCTCCCCTCTCTGCAATACACCACTACTCATCAGTATACGTCCTCCCCTCTGTGCAATACACCACTACTCATCAGTCTCCCATCCTCCCCTCTGTGCAATACACCACTACTCATCCGTCTACCGTTGTCCCCTCTGTGCAATACACCAATACTCATCAGTCTCCCGTCCTCCCCTACGTGCAATACACCACTACTCATCAGTCTACCGTCCTCCCTCTGTGCAATACACCACTACTCATCAGTCTACCGTCCTCCCCTCTGTGCAGCACACCACTACTCATCAGTCTACCGTCCTCCCCTCTGTGCAATACACCACTACTCATCAGTCTACCACCCTCCCCTCTGTGCAATACACCACTACTCATCTGTCTACCGTCCTCCCCTACGTGCAATACACCACTACTCATCAGTCTACCGTCCTCCCCTTCGTGCAATACACCACTACTCATCAGTCTCCCATCCTCCCCTCTGTGCAATACACCACTACTCATCAGTCTACCGTCCTCCCCTCTGTGCAACACACCACTACTCATCAGTCTACCGTCCTCCCCTCTGTGCAATACACCACTACTCATCAGTCTACCGTCCTCCCCTCTGTGCAATACACCACTACTCATCAGTCTACCGTCCTCCCCTCTGTGCAATACACCACCACTCATCAGTCTACCGTCCTCCCCTACGTGCAATACTCCACTACACATCAGTCTACCGTCCTCCCCTCTGTGCAATACTCCACTACTCATCTGTCTTCCGTCCTCCCCTACGTGCAATACACCTGTACTCATCAGTCTACCGTCCTCCCCTCTGTGCAATACACCACTACTCATCAGTCTACCGTCCTCCCCTCTGTGCAATACACCACTACTCATCAGTCTACCGTCCTCCCCTACGTGCAATACACCAGTACTCATCAGTCTACCGTCCTCCCCTCTGTGCAACACACCAATACTCATCAGTCTCCCATCCTCCCCTCTGTGCAATACACCACTACTCATCAGTCTACCGCCCTCCCCTCTGTGCAACACACCACTACTCATCAGTCTCCCATCCTCCCCTCTGTGCAATACACCACTACTCAACATACTACCGTCCTCCCCTCTGTGCAACACACCACTACTCATCAGTCTACCGTCCTCCCCTCTGTGCAACACACCACTACTCATCAGTCTACCGTCCTCCCCTCTGTGCAATACACCACTACTCATCAGTCTACCGTCCTCCCCTCTGTGCAACACACCACTACTCATCAGTCTCCCATCCTCCCCTCTGTGCAATAAACCACTACTCATCAGTGTACCGTCCTCCCCCTACGTGCAATACACCACTACTCATCAGTCTACCGTCCTCCCCTCTGTGCAATACACCACAACTCATCAGTCTACCGTCCTCTCCTCTGTGCAATAAACCACTACTCATCAGTCTACCGTCCTCCCCTCTGTGCAATACACCACTACTCATCAGTCTCCCATCCTCCCCTCTGTGCAATACACCACTACTCATCAGTCTACCGTCCTGCCCTCTGTGCAATACACCACTACTCATCAGTCTACCGTCCTCCCCTCTGTGCTATACACCACTACTCATCAGTCTACCGTCCTCCCCTCTGTGCAATACACCACTACTCATCAGTCTACCGTCCTCCCCTCTGTGCAATACACCACTACTCATCAGTCTACCGTCCTCCCCTCTGTGCAATACACCACTACTCATCAGTCTACCGTCCTCCCCTCTGTGCAATACACCACTACTCATCAGTCTACCGTCCTTCCCTCTGTGCAACACACCACTTCTCATCAGTCTACCGTCCTCCCCTACGTGCAACACTCCACTACTCATCAGTCTACCTTCCTCCCCTCTGTGCAATACACCACTACTCATCAGTCTACCGTCCTCCCCTACGTGCAACACTCCACTACTCATCAGTCTACCGTCCTCCCCTCTGTGCAACACTCCTCTACTCATCAGTCTACCGTCCTCCCCTCTGTGCAATACACCACTACTCATCAGTCTACCGCCCTCCCCTCTGTGCAATACACCACTAGTCATCAGTCTACCGCCCTCCCCTCTGTGCAATACACCACTACTCATCAGTCTACCACCCTCCCCTCTGTGCAACACACCACTACTCATCAGTCTACCGTCCTCCCCTCTGTGCAATACACCACTACTCATCAGTCTACCGTCCACCCCTCTGTGCAATACACCACTACTCATCAGTCTCCCGTCCTCCCCTCTGCGCAACACACCACTACTCATCAGTCTACCGTCCTCCCCTCTGTGCAATACACCACTACTCATCAGTCTACCGTCCTCCCCTCTGTGCAATACACCACTACTCATCAGTCTACCGCCCTCCCCTCTGTGCAATACACCACTACTCATCAGTCTACCGTCCTCCCCTCTGTGCAACACACCACTACTCATCAGTCTACCGTCCTCCTCTCTGTGCAATACACCACTACTCATCAGTCTACCGTTGTCCCCTCTGTGCAATACACCACTACTCATCAGTCTACCGTCCTCCCCTACGTGCAATACACCACTACTCATCAGTCTACCGTCCTCCCCTCTGTGCAATACACCACTACTCATCAGTCTACCGTCCTCCCCTCTGTGCAGCACACCACTACACATCAGTCTACCGTCCTCCCCTCTGTGCAATACACCACTACTCATCAGTCTACCACCCTCCCCTCTGTGCAATACACCACTACTCATCTGTCTACCGTCCTCCCCGACGTGCAATACACCACTACTCATCAGTCTACCATCCTCCCCTACGTGCAATACACCACTACTCATCAGTCTCCCATCCTCCCCTCTGTGCAATACACCACTACTCATCAGTCTACCGTCCTCCCCTCTGTGCAATACACCACTACTCATCAGTCTACCGTCCTCCCCTCTGTGCAATACACCACTACTCATCAGTCTACTGTCCTCCCCTCTGTGCAACACACCACTACTCATCAGTCTACCGTCCTCCCCTCTCTGCAATACACCACTACTCATCAGTATACCGTCCTCCCCTCTGTGCAATACACCACTACTCATCAGTCTCCCATCCTCCCCTCTGTGCAATACACCACTACTCATCCGTCTACCGTTGTCCCCTCTGTGCAATACACCAATACTCATCAGTCTCCCGTCCTCCCCTACGTGCAATACACCACTACTCATCAGTCTACCGTCCTCCCCTCTGTGCAATACACCACTACTCATCAGTCTACCGTCCTCCCCTCTGTGCAGCACACCACTACTCATCAGTCTACCGTCCTCCCCTCTGTGCAATACACCACTACTCATCAGTCTACCACCCTCCCCTCTGTGCAATACACCACTACTCATCTGTCTACCGTCCTCCCCTACGTGCAATACACCACTACTCATCAGTCTACCGTCCTCCCCTTCGTGCAATACACCACTACTCATCAGTCTCCCATCCTCCCCTCTGTGCAATACACCACTACTCATCAGTCTACCGTCCTCCCCACTGTGCAATACTCCACTACTCATCAGTCTTCCGTCCTCCCCTACGTGCAATACACCTGTACTCATCAGTCTACCGTCCTCCCCTCTGTGCAATACACCACTACTCATCAGTCTACCGTCCTCCCCTCTGTGCAATACACCACTACTCATCAGTCTACTGTCCTCCCCTCTGTGCAATACACCACTACTCATCAGTCTACCGTCCTCCCCTACGTGCAATACACCAGTACTCATCAGTCTACCGTCCTCCCCTCTGTGCAACACACCACTACTCATCAGTCTCCCATCATCCCCTCTGTGCAATACACCACTACTCATCAGTCTACCGTCCTCCCCTCTGTGCAACACACCACTACTCATCAGTCTACCGTCCTCCCCTACGTGCAATACACCACTACTCATCAGTCTACCGTCCTCCCCTCTGTGCAACACACCACTACTTATCAGTCTACCGTCCTCCCCTACGTGCAATACACCACTACTCATCAGTCTACCGTCCTCCCCTCTGTGCAACACACCACTACTCATCAGTCTACCGTCCTCCCCTCTGTGCAATACACCACTACTCATCAGTCTACCGTCCTCCCCTCTGTGCAATACACCACTACTCATCAGTCTGCCGTCCTCCCCTCTGTGCAATACACCACTACTCATCAGTCTCCCATCCTCCCCTCTGTGCAATACACCACTACTCATCAGTCTACCGTCCTCCCCACTGTGCAATACACCACTACTCATCAGTCTACCGTCCTCCCCTCTGTGCAATACACCACTACTCATCAGTCTCCCATCCTCCCTTCTGTGCAATACACCACTACTCATCAGTCTACCGTCCTCCCCTCTGTGCAATACACCACTACTCATCAGTCTACCGTCCTCCCCTCTGTGCAATACATCACTACTCATCAGTCTACCGTCCTCCCCTCTGTGCAACACACCACTACTCATCAGTCTACCGTCCTCCCCTCTGTGAAACACACCACAACTCATCAGTCGACCACTCTCCCCTCTGTGCAATACACCACTACTCATCAGTCTACCGTCCTCCCCTCTGTGCAATACACCACTACTCATCAGTCTACCACCCTCCCCTCTGTGCAATACACCACTACTCATCAGTCTCCCGTCCTCCCCTCTGTGCAATACACCACTACTCATCAGTCAACCGTCCTCCACTCTGTGCAATACACCACTACTCATCAGTCTACCGTCCTCCCCTCAGTACAATACACCATTACTCATCAGTCTACCGTCCTCCCCTCTATGCAACACACCGCTACTCATCAGTCTACCGTCCTCCCCTCTGTGCAATACACCACTACTCATCAGTCTACCGTCCTCCCCTCTGTGCAATACACCACTACTCATCAGTCTCCTATCCTCCCCTCTGTGCAATACACCACTACTCATCAGTCTACCGTCCTCCCCTCTGTGCAATACACCACTACTCATCAGTCTCCCATCCTCCCCTCTGTGCAATACACCACTACTCATCAGTCTACCGTCCTCCCCTCTGTGCAACACAGCACTACTCATCAGTCTCCCATCCTCCCCTCTGTGCAATACACCACTACTCATCAGTCTACCGTCCTCCCCTCTGTGCAATACACCACTACTCATCAGTCTACCGTCCTCCCCTCTGTGCAATACACCAGTACTCATCAGTCTACCGTGCTCCCCTCTGTGCAATACACCACTACTCATCAGTCTACCGTCCTCCCCTCTGTGCAATACACCACTACTCATCAGTCTACCGCCCTCCCCTCTGTGCAATACACCACTACTCATCAGTCTACCGTCCTCCCCTCTGTGCAATACACCACTGCTCATCAGTCTACCGTCCTCCCCTCTGTGCAATACACCACTACTCATCAGTCTACCGTCCTCCCCTCTGTGCAATACACCACTACTCATCAGTCTACCGTCCTCCCCTCTGTGCAATACACCACTACTCATCAGTCTCCCATCCTCCCCTCTGTGCAATACACCACTACTCATCAGTCTACCGTCCTCCCCTACGTGCAATACACCACTACTCATCAGTCTACCGTCCTCTCCTCTGTGCAATACACCACTACTCATCAGTCTACCGTCCTCCCCTCTGTGCAATACACCACTACTCATCAGTCTACCGTCCTCCCCTCTGTGCAATACACCACTACTCATCAGTCTCCCATCCTCCCCTCTGTGCAATACACCACTACTCATCAGTCTACCGTCCTCCCCTCTGTGCAACACACCACTACTCATCAGTCTCCCATCCTCCCCTCTGTGCAATACACCACTACTCATCAGTCTACCGTCCTCCCCTACGTGCAATACACCATTACTCATCAGTCTACCGTCCTCCCCTCTGTGCAACACACCACTACTCATCAGTCTACCATCCTCCCCTCTGTGCAATACACCACTACTCATCAGTCTCCCATCCTCCCCTCTGTGCAATACACCACTACTCATCAGTCTACCGTCCTCCCCTCTGTGCAACACACCAGTACTCATCAGTCTACCGTCCTCTCCTCTGTGCAATACACCACTACTCATCAGTCTACCGTCCTCCCCTCTGTGCAACACACCAGTACTCATCAGTCTACCGTCCTCCCCTCTGTGCAACACACCACTACTCATCAGTCTCCCGTCCTCCCCTCTGTGCAACACACCACTACTCATCAGTCTACCGTCCTCCCCTCTGTGCAACACACCACTACTCATCAGTCTACCGTCCTCCCCTACGTGCAACACACCACTACTCATCAGTCTACCGTCCTCCCCTCTGTGCAATACACCACTACTCATCAGTCTACCGTCCTCCCCTACGTGCAATACACCACTACTCATCAGTCTACCGTCCTCCCCTCTGTGCAATACACCACTACTCATCAGTCTACCGTCCTCCCCTCTGTGCAATACACCACTACTCATCAGTCTACCGTCCTCCCCTCTGTGCAATACACCACTACTCAACAGTCTACCGTCCTCCCCTACGTGCAAAACACCACTACTCATCAGTCTACCGTCCTCCCCTCTGTGCAATACACAACTACTCATCAGTCTACCGTCCTTCCCTCTGTGCAAAACACCACTACTCATCAGTCTACCGTCCTCCCCTCTGTGCAATACACCACTACTCATCAGTCTACCGCCCTCCCCTCTGTGTAATACACCACTACTCATCAGTCTACCGTCCTGCCCTCTGTGCAATACACCACTACTCATCAGTATCCCATCCTCCCCTCTGTGCAATACACCACTACTCATCAGTCTACCGTCCTCTCCTCGGTGCAATACACCACTACTCATCAGTCTACCGTCCTCCCCTCTGTGCAATACACCACTACTCATCAGTCTCCCATCCTCCCCTCTGTGCAATACACCACTACTCATCAGTGTACCGTCCTCCCCTACGTGCAATACACCACTACTCATCAGTCTACCGTCCTCCCCTCTGTGCAATACACCACTACTCATCAGTCTACCGTCCTCCCCTCTGTGCTATACACCACTACTCATCAGTCTACCGTCCTCCCCTACGTGCAACACTCCACTACTCATCAGTCTACCTTCCTCCCCTCTGTGCAATACACCACTACTCATCAGTCTACCGTCCTCCCCTACGTGCAACACTCCACTACTCATCAGTCTACCGTCCTCCCCTCTGTGCAACACACCACTACTCATCAGTCTACCGTCCTCCCCTACGTGCAATACACCACTACTCATCAGTCTACCGTCCTCCCCTCTGTGCAACACTCCTCTACTCATCAGTCTACCGTCCTCCCCTACGTGCAATACACCACTACTCATCAGACTACCGCCCTCCCCTCTGTTGAATACACCACTACTCATCAGTCTACCGCCCTCTCCTCTGTGCAATAAACCACTACTCAACAATCTACCACCCTCCCCTCTGTGCAACACACCACTACTCATCAGTCTACCATCCTCCCCTCTGTGCAACACACCACTACTCATCAGTCTACCGTCCTCCCCTCTGTGCAATACACCACTACTCATCAGTCTACCGTCCTCCCCTCTGTGCAATACACCACTACTCATCAGTCTACCGTCCTCCCCTCTGTGCAATACACCACTGCTCATCAGTCTACCGTCCTCCCCTCTGTGCAATACACCACTACTCATCAGTCTACCGTACTCCCCTCTGTGCAACACACCACAACTCATCAGTCTACCGTCCTCCCCTCTGTGCAATACACCACTACTCATCAGTCTCCCGTCCTCCCCTCTGTGCAATACACCACTACTCATCAGTCTACCGTCCTCCCCTCTGTGCAACACACCACTACTCATCAGTCTACCGTCCTCCCTTCTGTGCAATACACCACTACTCATCAGTCTACCGTCCTCCCCTCTGTGCAATACACCACTACTCATCAGTCTACCGTCCTCCCCTCTGTGCAATACACCACTACTCATCAGTCTACCGTCCTCCCCTCTGTGCAACACACCACTACTCATCAGTCTACCGTCCTCCCCTACGTGCAACACACCACTACTCATCAGTCTACCGTCCTCCCCTCTGTGCAATACACCACTACTCATCAGTCTATCGTCCTCCCCTCTGTGCAATACACCACTACTCATCAGTCTACCGTCCTCCCCTCTGTGCAATACACCACTACTCATCAGTCTACCGTCCTCCCCTCTGTGCAACACACCACTACTCATCAGTCTACCGTCCTCCCCTACGTGCAATACACCACTACTCATCAGTCTACCGTCCTCCGCTCTGTGCAATACACCACTACTCATCAGTCTACCGTCCTCCCATCTGTGCAATACACCACTACTCATCAGTCTACCGTCCTCCCCTCTGTGCAATACACCACTACTCATCAGTCTACCGTCCTCCCCTCTGTGCAATACACCACTACTCATCAGTCTACCGTCCTCCCCTACGTGCAACACTCCACTACTCATCAGTCTACCGTCCTCCCCTCTGTGCAATACACCACTACTCATCAGTCTACCGTCCTCCCCTCTGTGCAATACACCACTACTCATCAGTCTACCGTCCTCCCCTCTGTGCAACACACCACTACTCATCAGTCTACCGTCCTCCCCTACGTGCAATACACCACTACTCATCAGTCTACCGTCCTCCTCTACGTGCAATACACCACTACTCATCAGTCTACCGTCCTCCCCTCTGTGCAATACACCACTACTCATCAGTCTACCGTCCTCCCCTCTGTGCAACACACCACTACTCATCAGTCTACCGTCCTCCCCTCTGTGCAACACACCACTACTCATCAGTCTACCGTCCTCCCCTACGTGCAATACACCACTACTCATCAGTCTACCGTCCTCCCCTCTGTGCAATACACCACTACTCATCAGTCTACCGTCCTCCCCTCTGTGCAATACACCACTACTCATCAGTCTACCGTCCTCCCCTCTGTGCAACACACCACTACTCATCAGTCTACCGTCCTCCCCTCTGTGCAATACACCTCTACTCATCAGTCTACCGTCCTGCCCTCTGTGCAATACACCACTACTCATCAGTCTACCGTCCTCCCATCTGTGCAATACACCACTACTCATCAGTCTACCGTCCTCCCCTCTGTGCAATACACCACTACTCATCAGTCTACCGTCCTCCCCTCTGTGCAATACACCACTACTCATCAGACTACCGTCCTCCCCTCTGTGCAATACACCACTACTCATCAGTCTACCGCCCTCCCCTCTCTGCAATACACCACTACTCATCAGTCTACCGTCCTCCCCTCTGTGCAATACACCACTACTCATCAGTCTACCGTCCTCCCCTCTGTGCAATACACCACTACTCATCAGTCTACTGCCCTCCCCTCTGTGCAACACACCACTAATCATCAGTCTACCGTCCTTCCCTCTGTGCAATACACCACTACTCATCAGTCTACCGTCCTCCCCTCTGTGCAATACACCACTACTCATCAGTCTACTGTCCTCCCCTACGTGCAATACACCACTACTCATCAGTCTACCGTCCTCCCCTACGTGCAATACACCACTACTCATCAGTCTACCGCCCTCCCCTCTGTGCAAAACACCACTACTCATCAGTCTACCGTCCTCCCCTCTGTGCAATACACCACTACTCATCAGTCTACCGTCCTCCCCTCTGTGCAATACACCACTATTCATCAGTCTTCCGTCCTCCCCTCTGTGCAATACACCACTACTGATCAGTCTACCGTCCTCCCCTCTGCGCAATACACCACTACTCATCAGTCTCCCATCCAACCCTCCGTGCAATACACCACTACTCATCAGTCTACCGTCCTCCCCTCTGTGCAATACACCACTACTCACAGTCTACCTTCCTCCCCTCTGTGCAACACACCACTACTCATCAGTCTACCGTCCTCCCCTCTGTGCAATACACCACTACTCATCAGTCTACCGTCCTCCCCTCTGTGCAATACACCACTACTCATCAGTCTACCGTCCTCCCCTCTGTGCAATACACCACTACTCATCAGTCTACCGTCCTCCCCTCTGTGCAATACACCACTACTCATCAGTCTACCGTCCTCCCCTCTGTGCAATACACCACTACTCATCAGTCTACCGCCCTCCCCTCTGTGCAATACACCACCACTCATCAGTCTACCGTCCTCCCCTCTGTGCAACACACCACTACTCATCAGTCTACCGTCCTCCCCTCTGTGGAATACACCACTACTCATCAGTCAACCGTCCTCCCCTCTGTGGAATACACCACTACTCATCAGTCTCCCATCCTCCCCTCTGTGCAATACACCACTACTCATCAGTCTACCGTCCTTCCCTCTGTGCAATACACCACTACTCATCAGTCTACCATCCTCCCCTCTGTGCAATACACCACTACTCATCAGTCTACCGTCCTCCCCTCTGTGCAACACACCACTACTCATCAGTCTACCGCCCTCCCCTCTGTGTAATACACCACTACTCATCAGTCTACCGTCCTCCCCTCTGTGCAATACACCACTACTCATCAGTCTACCGTCCTCCCCTCTGTGCAATACACCACTACTCATCAGTCTACCGTCCTCCCCTCTGTGCAATACACCACTACTCATCAGTCTACCGTCCTCCCCTCTGTGCAATACACCACTACTCATCAGTCTACCGTCCTCCCCTCTGTGCAACACACCACTACTCATCAGTCTACCGTCCTCCCCTACGTGCAATACACCACTACTCATCAGTCTACCGTCCTCCCCTCTGTGCAATACACCACTACTCATCAGTCTACCGTCCTCCCCTCTGTGCAATACACCACTACTCATCAGTCTACCGTCCTCCCCTCTGTGCAATACACCACTACTCATCAGTCTACCGTCCTCCCCTCTGTGCAATACACCACTACTCATCAGTCTACCGTCCTCCCCTCTGTGCAATACACCACTACTCATCAGTCTACCGTCCTCCCCTCTGTGCAACACACCACTACTCATCAGTCTACCGTCCTCCCCTCTGTGCAATACACCACTACTCATCAGTATACCGTCCTCCCCTCTGTGCAATACACCACTACTCATCAGTCTCCCATCCTCCCCTCTGTGCAATACACCACTACACATCAGTCTACCGTTGTCCCCTCTGTGCAATACACCACTACTCATCAGTCTACCGTCCTCCCCTACGTGCAATACACCACTACTCATCAGTCTACCGTCCTCCCCTCTGTGCAATACACCACTACTCATCAGTCTACCGTCCTCCCCTCTGTGCAGCACACCACTACTCATCAGTCTACCGTCCTCCCCTCTGTGCAATACACCACTACTCATCAGTCTACCACCCTCCCCTCTGTGCAATACACCACTACTCATCTGTCTACCGTCCTCCCCGACGTGCAATACACCACTACTCATCAGTCTACCATCCTCCCCTACGTGCAATACACCACTACTCATCAGTCTCCCATCCTCCCCTCTGTGCAATACACCACTACTCATCAGTCTACCGTCCTCCCCTCTGTGCAATACACCACTACTCATCAGTCTACCGTCCTCCCCTCTGTGCAATACACCACTACTCATCAGTCTACCGTCCTCCCCTCTGTGCAACACACCACTACTCATCAGTCTACCGTCCTCCCCTCTCTGCAATACACCACTACTCATCAGTCTACCACCCTCCCCTCTGTGCAATACACCACTACTCATCAGTCTACCGTCCTCCCCTCTGTGCAATACACCACTACTCATCAGTATACCGTCCTCCCCTCTGTGCAATACACCACTACTCATCAGTCTCCCATCCTCCCCTCTGTGCAATACACCACTACTCATCAGTCTACCGTTGTCCCCTCTGTGCAATACACCACTACTCATCAGTCTACCGTCCTCCCCTACGTGCAATACACCACTACTCATCAGTCTACCGTCCTCCCCTCTGTGCAATACACCACTACTCATCAGTCTACCATCCTCCCCTCTGTGCAGCACACCACTACTCATCAGTCTACCGTCCTCCCCTCTGTGCAATACACCACTACTCATCAGTCTACCACCCTCCCCTCTGTGCAATACACCACTACTCATCTGTCTACCGTCCTCCCCGACGTGCAATACACCACTACTCATCAGTCTACCATCCTCCCCTACGTGCAATACACCACTACTCATCAGTCTCCCATCCTCCCCTCTGTGCAATACACCACTACTCATCAGTCTACCGTCCTCCCCTCTGTGCAATACACCACTACTCATCAGTCTACCGTCCTCCCCTCTGTGCAATACACCACTACTCATCAGTCTACCGTCCTCCCCTCTGTGCAACACACCACTACTCATCAGTCTACCGTCCTCCCCCCTCTGCAATACACCACTACTCATCAGTCTACCACCCTCCCCTCTGTGCAATACACCACTACTCATCTGTCTACCGTCCTCCCCTACGTGCAATACACCACTACTCATCAGTCTACCGTCCTCCCCTACGTGCAATACACCACTACTCATCAGTCTCCCATCCTCCCCTCTGTGCAATACACCACTACTCATCAGTCTACCGTCCTCCCCACTGTGCAATACTCCACTACTCGTCAGTCTTCCGTCCTCCCCTACGTGCAATACACCTGTACTCATCAGTCAACCGTCCTCCCCTCTGTGCAATACACCACTACTCATCAGTCTACCGTCCTCCCCTCTGTGCAATACACCACTACTCATCAGTCTACTGTCCTCCCCTCTGTGCAATACACCACTACTCATCAGTCTACCGTCCTCCCCTACGTGCAATACACCAGTACTCATCAGTCTACCGTCCTCCCCTCTGTGCAACACACCACTACTCATCAGTCTCCCATCCTCCCCTCTGTGCAATACACCACTACTCATCAGTCTACCGCCCTCCCCTCTGTACAACACACCACTACTCATCAGTCTCCCATCCTCCCCTCTGTGCAATACACCACTGCTCATCAGTCTACCGTCCTCCCCTACGTGCAATACACCACTACTCATCAGTCTCCCGTCCTGCCCTCTGTACAATACACCACTACTCATCAGTCTACCGTCCTCCCCTCTGTGCAATACACCACTACTCATCAGTCTACCGTCCTATCCTCTGTGCAATACACCACTACTCATCAGTCTACCGTCCTCCCCTCTGTGCAATACACCACTACTCATCAGTCTACCGTCCTCCCTTCTGTGCAATACACCACTACTCATCAGTCTACCGTCCTCCCCTCTGTGCAACACACCACTACTCATCAGTCTACCGTCCTCCCCTCTGTGCAATACACCACTAGTCATCAATCTACCGTCCTCCCCTCTGTGCAATACACCACTACTCATCAGTCTACCGTCCTCCCCTCTGTGCAATTCACCACTGCTCATCAGTCTACCGTCCTCCCCTCTGTGCAACACACCACTACTCATCAGTCTACCGTCCTCCCCTCTGTGCAATACACAACTACTCATCAGTCTACCGTCCTCCCCTCTGTGCAACACACCACTACTCATCAGTCTACCGCCCTACCCTCTGTGCAATACACCACTACTCATCAGTCTACCGTCCTCCCCTCTGTGCAACACACCACTAGTCATCAATCTACCGTCCTCCCCTCTGTGCAATACACCACTACTCATCAGTCTCCCGCCCTCCCCTCTGTGCAACACTCCACTACTCATCAGTCTACCGTCCTCCCCTCTGTGCAATACACCACTACTCATCAGTCTACCGTCCTCCCCTCTCTGCAATACACCACTACTCATCAGTCTACCGTCCTCCCCTCTGTGCAACACACCACTACTCATCAGTCTACCGTCCTCCCCTCTGTGCAACACACCACTACTCATCAGTCTACCGTCCTCCCCTCTGTGCAATACACCACTACTCATCAGTCTACCGTCCTCCCCTCTGTGCAACACACCGCTACTCATCAGTCTCCCATCCTCCCCTCTGTGCAATACACCACTACTCATCAGTGTACCGTCCTCCCCTACGTGCAATACACCACTACTCATCAGTCTACCATCCTCCCCTCTGTGCAATACACCACTACTCATCAGTCTACCGTCCTCTCCTCTGTGCAATAAACCACTACTCATCAGTCTACCGTCCTCCCCTCTGTGCAATACACCACTACTCATCAGTCTCCCATCCTCCCCTCTGTGCAATACACCACTACTCATCAGTCTACCGTCCTCCCCTCTGTGCAATACACCACTACTCATCAGTCTACCGTCCTCCCTCTGTGCTATACACCACTACTCATCAGTCTACCGTCCTCCCCTCTGTGCAATACACCACTACTCATCAGACTACCGTCCTCCCCTCTGTGCAACACACCACTACTCATCAGTCTACCGTCCTCTCCTCTGTGCAATAAACCACTACTCATCAGTCTACCGTCCTCCCCTCTGTGCAATACACCACTACTCATCAGTCTCCCATCCTCCCCTCTGTGCAATACACCACTACTCATCAGTCTACCGTCCTCCCTCTGTGCAATACACCACTACTCATCAGTCTACCGTCTTCCCCTCTGTGCTATACACCACTACTCATCAGTCTACCGTCCTCCCCTCTGTGCAATACACCACTACTCATCAGTCTACTGTCCTCCCCTCTGTGCAACACACCACTACTCATCAGTCTACCGTCCTCCCCTACGTGCAACACTCCACTACTCATCAGTCTACCTTCCTCCCCTCTGTGCAATACACCACTACTCATCAGTCTACCGTCCTCCCCTACGTGCAACACTCCACTACTCATCAGTCTACCGTCCTCCCCTCTGTGCAACACTCCTCTCATCATCAGTCTACCGTCCTCCCCTCTGTGCAATACACCACTACTCATCAGTCTACCGTCCTCTCCTCTGTGCAATAAACCACTACTCATCAGTCTACCGTCCTCCCCTCTGTGCAATACACCACTACTCATCAGTCTCCCATCCTCCCCTCTGTGCAATACACCACTACTCATCAGTCTACCGTCCTCCCCTCTGTGCAATACACCACTACTCATCAGTCTACCGTCCTCCCCTCTGTGCTATACACCACTACTCATCAGTCTACCGTCCTCCCCTCTGTGCAATACACCACTACTCATCAGTCTACCGTCCTCCCCTCTGTGCAACACACCACTACTCATCAGTCTACCGTCCTCTCCTCTGTGCAATAAACCACTACTCATCAGTCTACCGTCCTCCCCTCTGTGCAATACACCACTACTCATCAGTCTCCCATCCTCCCCTCTGTGCAATACACCACTACTCATCCGTCTACCGTCCTCCCCTCTGTGCAATACACCACTACTCATCAGTCTACCGTCCTCCCCTCTGTGCTATACACCACTACTCATCAGTCTACCGTCCTCCCCTCTGTGCAATACACCACTACTCATCAGTCTACCGTCCTCCCCTCTGTGCAATACACCACTACTCATCAGTCTACCGCCCTCCCCTCTGTCCAATACACCACTACTCATCAGTCTACCGCCCTCCCCTCTGTGCAATACACCACTACTCATCAGTCTACCGCCCTCCCCTCTGTGCAATACACCACTACTCATCAGTCTACCGTCCTCCACTCTGTGCAATACACCACTACTCATCAGTCTACCGTCCTCCCCTCTGTGCAATACACCGCTACTCATCAGTCTACCGTCCTCCCCTCTGTGCAATACACCACTACTCATCAGTCTACCGTCCTCCCCTACGTGCAACACACCACTACTGATCAGTCTACCGTCCTCCCCTACGTGCAACACACCACTACTCATCAGTCTACCGTCCTCCCCTCTGTGCAATACACCACAACTCATCAGTCTACCGCCCTCCCCTCTGTGCAACACACCACTACTCATCAGTCTACCGCCCTCCCCTCTGTGCAAAACACCACTACTCATCAGTCTACCGCCCTCCCTACGTGCAATACACCACTACTCATCAGTCAACCGTCCTCCCTCTGTGCAGTACACCATTACTCATCAGTCTACCGTCATCCCCTCTGTGCAGTACACCACTACTCATCAGTCTACCGCCCTCCCCTCTGTGCAATACACCACCACTCATCAGTCTACCGCCCTCCCCTCTGTGCAATACACAACTACTCATCAGTCTCCCGTCCTCCCCTCTGTGCAATACACCACTACTCATCAGTCTACCGTCCTCCCCTCTGTGCACTACACCACTACTCATCAGTCTACCGTTCTCCCCTCTGTGCAATACACCACTACTCATCAGTCTACCGTCCTCCCCTCTGTGCAACACACCACTACTCATCAGTCTACCGTCCTCCCCTCTGTGCAATACACCACTACTCATCAGTCTACCGTCCTCCCCTCTGTGCAATACACCACTACTCATCAGTCTACCGTCCTCCCCTCTGTGCAATACACCACTACTCATCAGTCTACCGTCCTCCCCTCTGTGCAATACACCACTACTCATCAGTCTACCGTCCTCCCCTCTGTGCAATACACCACTACTCAGCAGTCTACCGTACTCCCCTCTGTGCAATACACCACTACTAATCCGTCTGCCGTCCTCCCCTCTGTGCAATACACCACTACTCATATGTCTACCGTCCTCCCCTACGTGCAATACACCACTACTCATCAGTCTCCCGTCCTCCCCTACGTGCAATACACCACTACTCATCAGTCTCCCATCCTCCCCTCTGTGCAATACACCACTACTCATCAGTCTACCGTCCTCCCCTCTGTGCAACACACCACTACTCATCAGTCTACCGTCCTCCCCTCTGTGCAATACACCACTACTCATCAGTCTACCGTCCTCCCCTCTGTGCAATACACCACTACTCATCAGTCTACCGTCCTCCCCTCTGTGCAATACACCACCACTCATCAGTCTACCGTCCTCCCCTACGTGCAATACTCCACTACACATCAGTCTACCGTCCTCCCCTCTGTGCAATACTCCACTACTCATCAGTCTTCCGTCCTCCCCTACGTGCAATACACCTGTACTCATCAGTCTACCGTCCTCCCCTCTGTGCAATACACCACTACTCATCAGTCTACCGTCCTCCCCTCTGTGCAATACACCATTACTCATCAGTCTACCGTCCTCCCCTCTGTGCAATACACCACTACTCATCAGTCTACCGTCCTCCCCTACGTGCAATACACCAGTACTCATCAGTCTACCGTCCTTCCCTCTGTGCAACACACCAATACTCATCAGTCTCCCATCCTCCCCTCCGTGCAATACACCGCTACTCATCAGTCTACCGCCCTCCCCTCTGTGAAACACACCACTACTCATCAGTCTCCCATCCTCCCCTCTGTGCAATACACCACTACTCATCAGTCTACCGTCCTCCCCTCTGTGCAACACACCACTACTCATCAGTCTACCGTCCTCCCCTCTGTGCAATACACCACTACTCATCAGTCTACCGTCCTCCACTCTGTGCAATACACCACTACTCATCAGTCTACCGTCCTCCCCTACGTGCAATACACCACTACTCATCAGTCTACCGTCCTCCGCTCTGTGCAATACACCACTACTCATCAGTCTACCGTCCTCCCCTCTGTGCAATACACCACTACTCATCAGTCTACCGTCCTCCCCTCTGTGCAATACACCACTACTCATCAGTCTACCGTCCTCCCCTCTGTGCAATACACCACTACTCATCAGTCTACCGTCCTCCCCTCTGTGCAATACACCACTACTCATCAGTCTACCGTCCTCCCCTACGTGCAATACACCACTACTCATCTGTCTACCGTCCTCCCCTACGTGCAATACACCACTACTCATCAGTCTACCATCATCCCCTCTGTGCAATACACCACTACTCATCAGTCTACCGTCCTCCCCTACGTGCAATACACCACTACTCATCAGTCTACCGTCCTCCCCGCTGTGCAAAACACCACAACTGATCAGTCTACCGCCCTCCCCTCTGTCCAATACACCACTACTCATCAGTCTACCGCCCTCCCCTCTGTGCAATACACCACTACTCATCAGTCTACCGCCCTCCCCTCTGTGCAATACACCACTACTCATCAGTCTACCGTCCTCCACTCTGTGCAATACACCACTACTCATCAGTCTACCGTCCTCCCCTCTGTGCAATACACCGCTACTCATCAGTCTACCGTCCTCCCCTCTGTGCAATACACCACTACTCATCAGTCTACCGTCCTCCCCTACGTGCAACACACCACTACTGATCAGTCTACCGTCCTCCCCTACGTGCAACACACCACTACTCATCAGTCTACCGTCCTCCCCTCTGTGCAATACACCACTACTCATCAGTCTACCGCCCTCCCCTCTGTGCAACACACCACTACTCATCAGTCTACCGCCCTCCCCTCTGTGCAAAACACCACTACTCATCAGTCTACCGCCCTCCCCTACGTGCAATACACCACTACTCATCAGTCAACCGTCCTCCCCTCTGTGCAAAACACCACTACTCATCAGTCTACCGTCCTCCCCTCTGTGCAATACACCACTACTCATCAGTCTACCGCCCTCCCCTCTGTGCAATACACCACTACTCATCAGTCTACCGCCCTCCCCTCTGTGCAATACACAACTACTCATCAGTCTCCCGTCCTCCCCTCTGTGCAATACACCACTACTCATCAGTCTACCGTCCTCCCCTCTGTGCACTACACCACTACTCATCAGTCTACCGTTCTCCCCTCTGTGCAATACACCACTACTCATCAGTCTACCGTCCTCCCCTCTGTGCAACACACCACTACTCATCAGTCTACCGTCCTCCCCTCTGTGCAATACACCACTACTCATCAGTCTACCGTCCTCCCCTCTGTGCAATGCACCACTACTCATCAGTCTACCGTCCTCCCCTCTGTGCAATACACCACTACTCATCAGTCTACCGTCCTCCCCTCTGTGCAATACACCACTACTCATCAGTCTACCGTCCTCCCCTCTGTGCAATACACCACTACTCATCAGTCTACCGTACTCCCCTCTGTGCAATACACCACTACTAATCAGTCTGCCGTCCTCCCCTCTGTGCAATACACCACTACTCATCTGTCTACCGTCCTCCCCTACGTGCAATACACCACTACTCATCAGTCTACCGTCCCCTACGTGCAATACACCACTACTCATCAGTCTCCCATCCTCCCCTACGTGCAATACACCACTACTCATCAGTCTCCCATCCTCCCCTCTGTGCAATACACCACTACTCATCAGTCTACCGTCCTCCCCTCTGTGCAACACACCACTACTCATCAGTCTACCGTCCTCCCCTCTGTGCAATACACCACTACTCATCAGTCTACCGTCCTCCCCTCTGTGCAATACACCACTACTCATCTACCGTCCTCCCCTCTGTGCAATACACCACCACTCATCAGTCTACCGTCCTCCCCTACGTGCAATACTCCACTACACATCAGTCTACCGTCCTCCCCTCTGTGCAATACTCCACTATTCATCAGTCTTCCGTCCTCCCCTACGTGCAATACACCTGTACTCATCAGTCTACCGTCCTCCCCTCTGTGCAATACACCACTACTCATCAGTCTACCGTCCTCCCCTCTGTGCAATACACCACTACTCATCAGTCTACCGTCCTCCCCTACGTGCAATACACCAGTACTCATCAGTCTACCGTCCTCCCCTCTGTGCAACACACCAATACTCATCAGTCTCCCATCCTCCCCTCTGTGCAATACACCACTACTCATCAGTCTACCGCCCTCCCCTCTGTGCAACACACCACTACTCATCAGTCTCCCATCCTCCCCTCTGTGCAATACACCACTACTCAACATTCTACCGTCCTCCCCTACGTGCAATACACCACTACTCATCAGTCTACCGTCCTCCCCTACGTGCAATACACCACTACTCATCAGTCTCCCATCCTCCCCTACGTGCAATACACCACTACTCATCAGTCTCCCATCCTCCCCTCTGTGCAATACACCACTACTCATCAGTCTACCGTCCTCCCCTCTGTGCAACACACCACTACTCATCAGTCTACCGTCCTCCCCTCTGTGCAATACACCACTACTCATCAGTCTACCGTCCTCCCCTCTGTGCAATACACCACTACTCATCAGTCTACCGTCCTCCCCTCTGTGCAATACACCACCACTCATCAGTCTACCGTCCTCCCCTACGTGCAATACTCCACTACACATCAGTCTACCGTCCTCCCCTCTGTGCAATACTCCACTATTCATCAGTCTTCCGTCCTCCCCTACGTGCAATACACCTGTACTCATCAGTCTACCGTCCTCCCCTCTGTGCAATACACCACTACTCATCAGTCTACCGTCCTCCCCTCTGTGCAATACACCACTACTCATCAGTCTACCGTCCTCCCCTACGTGCAATACACCAGTACTCATCAGTCTACCGTCCTCCCCTCTGTGCAACACACCAATACTCATCAGTCTCCCATCCTCCCCTCTGTGCAATACACCACTACTCATCAGTCTACCGCCCTCCCCTCTGTGCAACACACCACTACTCATCAGTCTCCCATCCTCCCCTCTGTGCAATACACCACTACTCAACATTCTACCGTCCTCCCCTACGTGCAATACACCACTACTCATCAGTCTACCTTCCTGCCCTCTGTGCAATACACCACTACTCATCAGTCTACCGTCCTCCCCTCTGTGCAATACACCACTACTCATCAGTCTACCGTCCTCCCCTCTGTGCAATACACCACTACTCATCAGTCTACCGTCCTCCCCTCTGTGCAATACACCACTACTCATCAGTCTACCGTCCTCCCTTCTGTGCAATACACCACTACTCATCAGTCTACCGTCCTCCCCTCTGTGCAACACACCACTACTCATCAGTCTACCGTCCTCCCCTCTGTGCAATACACCACTAGTCATCAATCTACCGTCCTCCCCTCTGTGCAATACACCACTACTCATCAGTCTACCGTCCTCCCCTCTCTGCAATACACCACTACTCATCAGTCTACCGTCCTCCCCTCTGTGCAACACACCACTACTCATCAGTCTACCGTCCTCCCCTCTGTGCAACACACCACTACTCATCAGTCTACCGTCCTCCCCTCTGTGCAATACACCACTACTCATCAGTCTACCGTCCTCCCCTCTGTGCAACACACCACTACTCATCAGTCTCCCATCCTCCCCTCTGTGCAATAAACCACTACTCATCAGTGTACCGTCCTCTCCTACGTGCAATACACCACTACTCATCAGTCTACCGTCCTCCCCTCTGTGCAATACACCACAACTCATCAGTCTACCGTCCTCTCCTCTGTGCAATAAACCACTACTCATCAGTCTACCGTCCTCCCCTCTGTGCAATACACCACTACTCATCAGTCTCCCATCCTCCCCTACGTGCAATACACCACTACTCATCAGTCTACCGTCCTCCCCTCTGTGCAATACACCACTACTCATCAGTCTACCGTCCTCCCCTCTGTGCTATACACCACTACTCATCAGTCTGCCGTCCTCCCCTCTGTGCAATACACCACTACTCATCAGTCTACCGTCCTCCCCTCTGTGCAATACACCACTACTCATCAGTCTACCGTCCTCCCCTCTGTGCAATACACCACTACTCATCAGTCTACCGTCCTCCCCTCTGTGCAATACACCACTACTCATCAGTCTACCGTCCTCCCCTCTGTGCAACACACCACTACTCATCAGTCTACCGTCCTCCCCTACGTGCAACACTCCACTACTCATCAGTCTACCTTCCTCCCCTCTGTGCAATACACCAGTACTCATCAGTCTACCGTCCTCCCTTACGTGCAACACTCCACTACTCATCAGTCTACCGTCCTCCCCTCTGTGCAACACTCCTCTACTCATCTAGTCTACCGTCCTACCCTCTGTGCAATACACCACTACTCATCAGTCTACCGCCCTCCCCTCTGTGCAACACACCACTACTCATCAGTCTACCGTCCTCCCCTCTGTGCAATACACCACTACTCATCAGTCTACCGTCCTCCCCTCTGTGCAATACACCACTACTCATCAGTCTACCGTCCTCCCCTCTGTGCAATACACCACTACTCATCAGTCTACCGTCCTCCCCTCTGTGCAATACACCACTACTCATCAGTCTACCGTCCTCCCCTCTGTGCAATACACCACTACTCATCAGTCTACCGTACTCCCCTCTGTGCAATACACCACTACTAATCAGTCTGCCGTCCTCCCCTCTGTGCAATACATCACTACTCATCTGTCTACCGTCCTCCCCTACGTGCAATACACCACTACTCATCAGTCTCCCGTCCTCCCCTACGTGCAATACACCACTACTCATCAGTCTCCCATCCTCCCCTCTGTGCAATACACCACTACTCATCAGTCTACCGTCCTCC